>NC_042494.1:6677458-6678805 GCF_005508785.2 Acyrthosiphon pisum
TTGTCTATGTACAAGTATCTTTGCAGGTAATCAGTTGTCAAGGTTGACACCCCCTGATGGTTAATACTTCCATACAATTGGTCCAACAATGGTGCGGTCAAGCTTGGCTTATCCCTGAATACCCTTTTGATACTTTGCACGACCTTGCTTAGATCACGGCGCCGGAACCTCCTTAACTTATTGTCCTGTGTCAACACAAGAGGGCTCCCTTCCAGTTTTTCTGGTTTATATTTGTTTAAGCTGTTTGATATGGCGCCGGATACCAATAATATTTCGGTTTTGTTCATCATAGTGAACTCGAAATCCACTATGAAGAAACGGATCTGGGAACTAGAATAAAAAATACATTATTCATAAACAATATTATGATTTAAATTCTTTACATATTTTTTTTCCTGTTTACGCTATATTTATTTTTATTCTTCGAATAAGTGATCAACAGAAATGATCCGTCGACCGATAACATCCTCTAGTATTTCCCCTACTTCTATACACACTGATCTCTCCGCGTTCGGATGATTTATTACCACGTGTATAAACGCCGTAACTGGTATCATTGCCCTGCTTAGTAAGTATGGGTTCAATGGCATATTAATTTTTTGGTTTGCTTTTTTTTTTTTTTATCTATCAGGTTTAGTATATAATACGCTCACAAAGTAAAAATGCTTTCAGTTCAAAGTATATCCTTCATCGGTTATATTATATCAAATTTTAAAAATAAAAATTACGTTTATAGTTTGAAAGGTTTTTTAATTATTAAAAAGAAAAGAACCATAAAATAACTTTAATTCGTTATGGGTCTACCGGTAATTGTGTCAAAATCAGTATTTGACATACGTCCATTTGGTAAGAAGAGTGTTACAGTTGGACTATTAATCACCAAGCAAATTTCGATTATTGTGTTATTAGAATGCAAGTTAACGAAAAAAATTATTACATTAAATTTAGAAAAATGTTGTACGCTCATGTCTGAATCTAATTACATTTCAATTACTAACAACTTACATACCAGGTGTAGACGTGTAAGAATCACTGAGAACTTCACATATTCAATCAATGTGAAGCAGAGTTCAATAACCTTACATATAAATGATGATTATATTACACTCTCGCATATAGATTTCTGTAGACTTAAACAACTTCAGCATTGTGTAGACCTTTATATCGCAGAAAAACAGAAACGTTTACACAGTTTTCAAGCAACATTCGATGCAGCTTACGAACTGATTAAAAACGATGTCCGAGGTTTACCCATCAGCTGTCAGAGGAACGAATTCACAAACCAGTATATTCAAAACTATGATTTTAATTATTATTCTCATCTACAAAACGATGACACTTCATTTT
>NC_042494.1:6678855-6680331 GCF_005508785.2 Acyrthosiphon pisum
TATACTTACTTACTCTTGAAATACAGTAATTTCATATTCGAACGTGAATTTCCTATACTTTTTATAATTTTTTATTCTCTACACACCATACTTTTAAAAATATTGCCATATACATGTATCGTATACGCATGTCGCCGTTCTTTTTCTATAACTATACCGTAGTATATGAGGTACATACATTGAAGGAAATTTTTTACGAGTTAAATCGCACTTTTAAGTGAATATACCGCGCCGCAACTTGTACATCCGATGGTGGTACCTTGTATATAAAAACAGTGTGTTCGTAATATATATATAGGTACATGTAAACGCCGTTTGGGTTTTTATTACAATTCCAATAAATTTTTATTAGTCTGCGACCGTAAAAACCCGCTCCCGTATTCTCCCGACGACGACCCACAGCGTGGACGGCGTTCCGTGTAAACAACCAAGTTTTTTGCTCTTATTTTTTTCCGTTCAGCGTCCCATAAAAACCTCCTAGGGTGAACGACGTATAAACTCAGTATAAGGGACGCGCCGCTTCGTTACGGATCGTAAAGTACTGGCGGTCTACGTCGCGATCGTAAAAAGAAAAGAAAAGAGAAAAAACCGTGCGCACACACACACACACACACACACCGATAACACGTGTATACGTGATATACGTGTGGCAGAGAAAAAGTACAAAACTAGTCGTAAAGTTTTATGAAACATAAGTAGAGTTGGCTTTTTAATGTTTTTCAAATAATTTGTTCGAGGTTTTACGGCTTTTCGGCAGTGGATTTTTATTGCTGCAGCTAGCTTCCCCGAACAACCACCTCACGCAAAAACCACCACCACCGCCACTTGGTGATTCGCGTATACGTTCTTTAACCGCTACCGACAAACCACACACACACACACACACACACACACACACACACACATATTACCCGGAAACGACTGCAAGACGACACGTATATTTAATATATCTAATAAAAATACACCGTTTAAAAATGTTTTACAGATAACTATCGCGTGTTTGGTCGGCTTGACGTCTTTTGGTGCGGCCAAATTGAGCGATAACGAAGTAGCAGAAGGGTAAGATTCGTCGATTGCGGTACACTATTTATATATTATAATGTTGTTAACCGCACACGCATTCGTGTATGCCGTACAACATATTATACGTGTTTAACCGTCACATAGTGTTATATTAATTGTACCACGCTCGTCGTGTGTATAGGTAATAATAATAAGTTTAATTTTTTTCGTCTGTGTAATATTATATATAGAGTCATAAAGCACACGCATTACCATACCGGTGACGTGGAACACGCGCACAAACATGACGGTGAGGCACATCACGAGCACCACCACAAGGGAAGCGCCGAGCACGCCCATCACCATGGCGGAGAATTCGGTCACGGACATCAACACGGTGGCGAATTCGGACACGGGCATCAACATCACGGTAGCGCAGATCACAGCACCACCACGGCGGTGAGTTCGGTCACG
>NC_042494.1:6681476-6720981 GCF_005508785.2 Acyrthosiphon pisum
GGAAGCGCCGAGCATGCTCATCACCATGGAGGCGAATTCGGACATGGACACCACCACGGCGGCAAGTTCGGTCACGGGCATCAACACCACGGTAGCGCAGATCACAAGCACCACCATGGAGGCAAGTTCGGACACGGACACAAGCACGGTGGTAGCGCCGAACACGCTCACCAACACCACGGCAAGGCTGCTCACGGCCATCACCACGCTGGTCACTCCAAACATCACCACAAGCACACCGTCTAATATCACGTCACTCACCCCCCCGACGGCCGCAATCACTAGTTGCACCATATCGTCGTATTAACGACTCCGCAAGGACGAAAGTGACGAAGTCGGCACTCGTCTTTAACCCCTGCCCCCATCATCCAACCCGCTGCATTTGGTATTGACGTTATGAATATGGTAAAGGTTAACGGGTTCTTCGATTACTTGTTTCCAAAATGGCCTATCTCCGTCTCATCTTATCTTATATTTCCAATCTCACTTTAACTCTATTTCACTGATATCCCTTTCACTTATATATATTCGTCTCCCTATTTCGTCGGCGGCGTCGGATGTTTCCGCTGTTGTCTATTATTACTACTATCTCCGCCGTCAGTGTTGCTGTTGATGTTACTGCAAGTACCTTCCATACACTAATTTCGGTATTCCTAAATACAGAAATGTATGAACTGTCGTTACCACTTGTATAACTTATATATTTGTTCTGTGATAATTTTAAGTGCTCATTTTTAATGATTTATTGTTATTGCTACTTATCGTTGTAATTGGGTCTTTTTATACGTATATATTAGTACTATTCTATAATAATATGTTATTTCAGTTTAGGATAGACTAATCAAAATTGGCGGTGTAGCTTCCGGTTTCTTACTGTTATATTATATAAGCATTGTATTTTATCGTATAGGTATCTACATATTTACGTATACAATATTGTAATGTTTTATTATTGTTACCAATGTCAAGTTGTTTTGTTATATTAAAATGTTATTATTGGTTATATGAATTGTTGTTGTTCTTGTCAACTGCTGTGAATCTCGGATCGCGCTCGGTCGATACATTAACTCGTCTACTATAATACTAAATCCATCCTCTCTATCAATACGTCTATATTATACTGTAGCAACGTCATAATAATAATATATAATAAATAATAACATTATATTATATTGTAATGCATGCCCAATTATAGCGCCTTTATCACGTGACGGTGATAAAAAAAAAACAATGTATAATATATAACATATATACGTGTAAAAACGTATTTATCCGTATCATTGTACATAAACACTCGCGCATTTCACCGAAGTCATTATAATAATACTATATAATATAATATGTATTTGTAAACCACCACAGTAAGTCATAAAAACATAGCTTTATGTAACTGCAGTGGCTGGTACCTATATATATATATAACGCCTGAAAGACTAAATAGTGTTTATCTTTCCACGTACAACATGAATACTCCGTCGATATAATATGACACTACAACGCTGCATTAACCCAATGATAACACGATGTGGGGTTATTGGACCGTTTAGCCTTATATTGCTGCACAAAATTGTCGTCCGTAATTTCCGTGTCGAATAATGATTTTCCACGTTTTTTCCTTCAGACTCCCTAGTGTGTTGCACGCACGTAACCCGCCCAATTGTATCTTATGAAATCCAACATAATAATATAATATACTATTATATCTATACATGCGCGCCTCACGCTCAGGTGTACCTATCGTTCACATTTAGATCACATAATAATAAAACGACTAATGTAGATTTGTTTTTTTCTTGTGATTTACAGGGCCCACCACAGCCGGGTCAGCCGTTCAAGTTTACTATTGGCGAATCATGTGACCGGATCAAGGAAGAGTTCAATTTCCTGCAAGCTCAGTACCACACGTAAGTGTTATGATATAAGTTCCACTTTTGTACAGATCTACATTACAATATACAACAAGGACAATATTTTTTACAGTACAAAACATTTATAATATCTAGGAAATGTTTTAAAAGACAATTTCAATTTACATTCACGTATATAATATTAGGTACCTATATCTGCCCCTAACAAAAATCTCGTATATTGGATATACCTGTCTCCTATGTTGTTTCGTGTAGGCATATAATAATATAATGTCATTATTGTTCGGATATTAATTATGGAGGTGAGGGGGGAGGGGGTGGGGATGACCGATATTCGGTATACAATGTATATTTTCATCGGCGTACCCACGACGTATATACCTACGGATAATCGAGTTCCACACGTATATGTATCACGTACGGTTTGGTTTTCAGCCTGAAAATGGAATGCGAAAAATTGGCCAGCGAGAAAATCGAAATACAAAGGCATTACGTAATGGTGAGTGAGCGTGAAGGTCCCAGACAATTAATTATGTAGCATGAACAACCGCTGTACGCAATGCTTAAGAGCCATTGATATTGTCGTCGGCATTAACAACTACAACAACCACCCCTTAATGCCTGTGAAGTCCCTCGAAATATTCTTGTTATCAAGGCGTCATAGGCACACACCAATTAAATAATGACATATAATACAATTAATATTTTTGCCTTTCGTTTTTTTCAAATATATTTTGTTCATATCATCCTTATTCGTATACGGGTTGATCTGTTCGAAAAGCAACATTCATTTTCCAAGTTGATTTTTGTGATTTTGAAAAATAAAATCTTACATTTGAAATAGGCCTTAACTAGAAAAATTTTTTTTGTCATAGTAGTTTCTTAGGTTTTATTTTAAAATACATAAATCGGAGCAGGATAGGTACTATGTTCATAAAAATCGAAAATAATATGTAGTCTTTTATTAAAAATGTTGTGGTCCACTTTTAGCTTAAACAAATAACTAACTATTTTTTCTTTGTTTATTATTCACACCACAAATTTTTTTTTGGAAAGTATATTATAATATCCTGTTTCTGATTATGAAATTAAAAATATAGATTATTCCTAAAAACCTAAAATATAACACAATCATAAAAAATGGATTGTTTATAAAAATATAATGTCATAAATAGGTATAGTTACCTTGAACTTTTTATATAAATACTTATAAATTGTTTTGAAAGCCATTTAAATATATCGACTTGTATTTATATTAGTTATTATTGATTACTTTATTAGGTATTTGGGCGGTGATATGTTGTATTATTTTGGTTATACATATTAAAAAGTTTAATATTCGTTTTGATCAATAGTAATGATAATATAGGTAGTGATAATAATACCTAGTCTGTATAACACATTAATAAAAACGATTAGTATATAATAATTAAAATATTAAAACCGCCGTACTCTATGTACTAATACGTAATGCACTATGACGATACTATAAACAAAAAAATAATACTTATGTTATATGTGTGTGGTGTTTTGCGATGAGTGTTATATTTTTTAAAATACATAATAATTAATATAGTTAATATAATACGAATCACTGCAGCGGTGCAACGAGGTATTTTTGTGACTATATACATAAAGAGTGCAGGCGAGAAAAGTATATAATTTACAGAGAAAAAGAAACGTTTTTGGACGATGAATTCGATATTTAAATCCGAACATCCCTTATATTTGTTTTGTCTGTATTGTTTAATTTTTTGTTTTGTTTAATGTTTTTTTTTTTACATTATACTAACATTGCTTGTTTATTTTTTGGGTTTGTTTTTGTTTGTCCCTCAAAACAGTACCAAAATGGAAGTTGAAAAAATCGTCCAAGAAAAAACTGAAATGCAAAGGCATTATGTGATGGTGAGTACAGATCACTATAAATAGTGTTCACCAAATGCTTATATTATTACGTAGCTTTCAGCCATTGCTTTTGCATGCGTAATTTTGTCATCGTTGTTGTTGCACGAAAACACGATTTTTTTTATTACCTATACAAAAATATTATTGTACCCGGCGATGCTTGTATATTTAAAATAAAAAAATTGTTTTAAGTAGACGGAATAACGCATTTGTCCACTCGATACACCGATAAGTTCACGTTATGATTACCCAAAGTGAGCTGAACTTTTCTTTGCGTAATCGAAAACTTATTTTCATTTCAAGTATATTTAACATATTATTAGCTTTGACGAGCAGTGTGTTTATTATTTATGTATCCCAAATGTTTTCTTCCTGAACAAATAGTTCAACGACTTCTAAGAGTTCGAGTAGGTAGTTTAAATGTTTAATTAAGATAATATTATGTTAAACGCTGCACATTTCTCCTCTGTATAAAATAATATAATAAATAATACGCTCTGAATTTATAAGACTTCGAGCATATTATATAATATATAGGTATGCATTGGTATACATACTTTATTTGGACGACTAAAATTCAATTATTTGGATTTTTTTTATTTACGTTTCATTGCTTCCCTCTAATGGAATATGCATCTCGAAATGTTCTTAACGATTTCTATTAATCTCTTATAAAAACGCGTGTTTACACATCATTATTATTTTATTTAAAAAAAAACAATTCTTGTCATTGTAACGCTATTGTCTTTCGATTGGCTTAACGGTATTTCGAGAGACTATGAAACGTCATTGATTGTTGATACAAATGTCGTCGAGTGTATCTGCAGTATTCTAATCAATTGTTTTTTGTTTATTTACAGTACTACGAGATGTCCTACGGCCTCAACGTGGAAATGCACAAACAGGCGAGTTTTTAATTATAAATATTATATATTTTGTCTTTTCACCTTGTGTTGTGTATGATAACGCCTAGAAATCTCAATCATTTCACCTTCCCATTACAGCCCAAGACTCCATGTTTTTTTTAATCCCGTTATGACTGCAGTGCAAATTTCTGGCAAAGGGTCGTTAAAACCGTCATCCCTCTGAATTAATATTTCGTTTTGTACAAAACGCCGGGGGAGAAATATGGAAAGGATGGACATACGTGGGGGAGAGAGCTGTTTGCTATACATATATACTGCAGCAGCAAAAGGGAGCGGAGGATTTCTCTCTTATTTTTTCACTCTACCCCTGCTGTCAGCCGCTGTAAATTCATTTCGGCGAAGTAATCGCCCGGACTGTTTTCCACCCTAGTACTTTTTTTTCAACACAGCGTAATCTTCCCAATCCCTCCGGTTTTTTAACGAGTCCCCGATTAACTCGGCCGCCCAAAATATCGCAGTGCGCTCCCGTATAATAATAACAATAAGTGCCCCAGAGGTATATTTCCCGTCGTCGAAATACATTTCAGATTCTGCCACGGTGGTTAATCGGAGGGGGTGCGAAATAAAAAGAATGAAGGGCTGCAGAAAGGAGAGAGATTGCTCAACGTGACAGCGACTGTTACACCAGTGGTGTGCAATTAATCGTAGTGTATTTGGCTGCTAAACATCGCAAACTATACTTAAAGTATAATAATATATACCACTATTATTATTACGACCACTATACTACACTATTATATGATTTTCGAGTGAATTATGACCATAAATACATTTTGATGTTGTGTATATTTCAGCGTATATATAAAAACATATACTAAATATTATATTTATTTGTCGTAGTGTGTACAGTGAGGCTGCGGTTTATATGTAAATACAATGTTGCGTATATCTATCTATACCACACTCGAGTGTTTGATATACGCGTACTTTAAGCGACGTCGTTTGGCGGCGGCCGATCGGCGTGGGTTCCCGCTGAAAGTATATATGTATATACGCATATACGATGTTTAGTGTAGATGCGGTGTGGTGCGGTGTGTACTTTACGAGTAGCTGCAATAGGAAAGTTGAAGTTGAAAAAGTAGAAAAGAAATGTATAGAGGAATGACGAGATTCGAGGGTTAAAAGAGAAACAGGGAGCAAAAGTGCGATAGAGAAGAGAAGAGTAAAAAAAGAGGGAAAAGTATATATATATAAAGCCCTTCTGACAAAAGGAGAGCGCAAACCGGGAAGCGGCTTATTTATATAACCAGGGTGGGGTTTTTCCTCCCTCATAGCTATTAAAACTCAGAGAGTTGGCACATATTACAAGGGTCGTTTGCGCGTTCTGCGTGCAGGGGTGGCAGCGGTGGCGGCGGCTGTCCCGCACCACTCGTGTCGAGTGGCAAAGCCCGAAGGAAAACATTATACCCACGAAACACTCGAGCCTTGACGGTTTCCCGTTCTCCTCCATTCGACCCTACCCGTTCGGAGCCGCCGCCTACTGTATACAAGACCATGCACCGGTGGCGGTGGTGACGAACGATGAGGGTGGTGGAAAAAAGAGGGTAGCTCGCTCACGTAATACCGGAGGGTGATAACACAAAACCGTTTCACCCCGGCAACGACGCCACTGCAGTAGCAATCAGTATATATAAGCTGTTATTCCACGGCATTTATAATATATATTACATAAACGGGCTGTTTGTCGTCATCACCGTCCCCCTTAAGCTCACGCATATTATATACATTGAAAATAAAAACAGTCAACCCTCTTACCCTCTCATCACCCATCACTGACTGACTCTAATTAATTTCCTGCGCGTAATGTCGTTAACGACGTGTTGCGGCTATGCGCGCTAACTCCCGATGATGAAGGAGGAAATCTCGGTACGCTGTATATATAAATATATTTATGTGAATGTACAAAATATTAATTCCTGACGATAATATTAATTTTAATTTTAATTTTTTTAGACGGAAATTGCGAAGCGTTTGAACGCCATCATCGCACAAATAATGCCTTTTCTCTCGCAAGAGGTGAGTGATTTCGTCATATCTGTTGATTTTTTGTTTATCTAATAAATATGTTCACGAAACGAGTTTGACATATCACATCATATACACACGTAACACACCCACACAAAAAAATAATGCATTTGTTTTGCGTATTGTTGCAGCACCAACAGCAAGTAGCCACGGCTGTAGAAAGAGCGAAACAAGTGACCATGACCGAACTCAACGCCATCATAGGGGTAAGATATTATATAATAATATAAGAGTATAAACAACGTATACGATATAACGTGTAATAGCAGTAGTTTTTAGGTGTGTGTGTAGGGTCGTAAAAACGAAAAAGGCGATGCTGGCTTGTGTGGGGGGGGTATAAAAGGGGGTAGAAAACACTAACTTTTCGATTTTTTTCTTCTCCGTCTCTCTTGATACTAATATTGTACCCGCGTCGCGTTGTCCCAGAAGCAATTAAACGACGCGTCGTGTGGCAGCAGCAATAGTTGTTGGTTTTTAGGAATACGAATACCACGCGTGCAGTATGGTCGTCTCGCGCGATGGTGGCGATGACGACAACTACAGCGGCGGTGAAATCCGTCGGGCCGAAATCCATTTGGCCAGTCTGGTCACGTTCGCGTCGGAAGTTCAGGACGTGGCGGCGGCGTCGGTGGTAACGCGCGTTGAATATTGTATGAACCTATTTCGGAGGCGCGTCGCGAATAAAACGTCGTCGTCTACGTGGGCATATGAAGTAGTGATATTAAGGGATGGTACGATACAGGGGGTGAAGGTGCGAGATCGTTGCTGTTATATATATATCGGAAGGAAGAGAAGGTGTGCGCATGTAACGAGCTCGGGCTCGATATTGTCGTCCCGAACTACGTGAGTCTGTCGATTTCACCCTTCATTCCGCCATGTTCTTGGCTATATGATTTCGAGGTTATAATACAATATTATTATATCGCGACGCCCCGGGTCGGTATTATTTTTTATTTTACTATTATTATTGTTTGCCATTTGATTCGTTCCGGTGTACCATGATTCAGTTGAGATGGGCGTAATTAGTCTCGACGAAAAAAATAAACCGTATAATAATAATAATAAACACAGCCCCCAGCAGTCTAATTTACACATTTCTGAAACGACGGCGGCGTATCATTACACTTGAGAACGTTCCCGAGACGATTTAGTCGCGGCGGCGTAGATCATAATTATCGTGTTTACTCTACCTGATGTATACGCATAAGCATAGTAGGATATGGGAAGTGAAAGAGGTCGAATGAGAAGGAGACGATGAGTGCGAGATAGAGAGATATTTTCGATTAATGTTCTCCGCGCGTCGCGTCTGCCAGAGAGAGGCGAACCTCTCAACGTTTAATAATGACGGCGGCTGCGAGTATACCACGGGGTTGGTCGTGGGCTGGTGGCGGCGGTTATGAACGACGGCAGCCCTTCTGTCGACGGAGAGAAGCTTCCGCTAATTGCGCTCTCCTCGCTACGTCCTCGCCTCGTCCACCGCACAACCGTACTACACTACAAATGTTCCGGACGTGCGGTTTTTCTCAACGCACTTCGTTAGTCGGCAGCCGGTAATTATTATCGCCACCGCGCCCTTCGCCCCCCAAAGTATCTTCCCCTACACAGTTTCCGGTCCCGTTTTCTTATGTACATATATATAATGTATACGCGTTTATACTTTCGCGCGTGGCCTGTCCCGAAGAGGGTTGCAAAAGTTTTACCGCACACCATTATTGTAATGTATACAGCTACTGCAGCTATACTACTCGTTCGCTGTATAACAATAATTGTTGTTGTTCGCCCGCCCGGACGATGGAAAAAAATAAAAATAAATTTTACTGTTATTAAAAACAGTGTAGGGACTTTTCATGTTTTATTTATTTTAAATATACAACATAGGTAGGTACATATTATACATGTATACTGCATACGATGGAGAATCATGTCTTCCTATATAGCTCTACTATTATATTGAGGGCTTAGAGCACACACGGATACTTCAAATTAATTAAAACCTTGACCACACATTTTTATGTGCCTTATAGCATATTAATATATTTATTCAATATATTTATTCATAAACATACAAAACTATTTTAATAGACTTAAAAGGTGTATATTTTGGAAAAAAGTATCTGTTATATAATGTGTGCACTAACGGCCATCAGTATTATTTTTCTCTCTAGGACATCAGTGGAATTTTAGTTTTTGACTACCCTCTAGTCGTCAAACGTTACATTTCGCTAAATGTGTTTTCTTTCTTCACTCCTGCAAGAGTTGTTGGTATAGGTTGGAGAGGGCCACCCAACTAAATTTTCGACTGTGCGTCTCTCATCATCGCATAAATCATTGCATAAATCGATCCGCAAACACTTACAACTAGAGATATTTTTTATTGGTACCGTTTATCGCATGTGTTTATTATAATTGTGTTCCCCTATTATACGTGCAAATTCTTCGATGCATATATTTCTATTCGCGTATAAATCGTCACGCCGCACACTTATATCGATTCACTGAGTTATCGTCTCAAGTGCGCGTGCAATTCATGCGTGTACAGAAGAGCTTATTCGAATATAACATAATGGTTTGAACATCGTCGTACACATATTAATATACTAGGTATATATATGCCTTTTTTGTGACATCGATTATTATAATATACTGTTATGTAATATTATGAATTAATGTATTTTACGTTTGTTTGTATATCTGGTATATTATGCAGTTTTTTAGATGCCTAATCAACGTACAACGCTAATAGGACACTAATTTATCATTTTTTTTTATAGTTGGGTATTTAAATTTAATTACGTAGGTATCTACTCTTTGTATGTACTCATTTTTACATTGATATTCGTGAGATATTCCGACGGTTTTTTTTTTAAATCTATATATACTCGCGTTGTTTATTAGTGTTTAGTTATTGCAATTTGCCGGAACAACATTACGTTTTTAATCTCCCATGTACGCAGACGTTTAAATAATAACTATGAAATGAAAAACCTATCTCGATTTTTTGTTCTTTCCTTTGCCGTACAGTGCTGACGTAAAGAAATTTCGTTCACACAGTCAAGTTCATTGTTGTTCGGTCTCTGCAGTCGTCGCCGCCGCACCGTCGCTGTTATTTCTCGCGTCCGTCAAAAGACTTCCGTTGTGTGTATATCAGACGACGCGGGGTGGTGGGAAAGGTTTTCTGTTTCCGCTCTCGAAAAGAAAACCCCCTCCGGTGTTAATGCCACTTGAGCGGTTTTTTTCAAGTGTTTGAACAAAGCGGTTTGTTTGGGGAATATATACACCACCTCCGCTATTATAATATATATGGTCTAAACAGCTTTAGGGCAAGGCGAAAAAGGCGTCTATTCTACCGTTTTGTCAAAACAACTATTGCTGCATATATAAAAGTCCATTAATGATGTATTCGAACGCAAACTCGGGTATTTTTTTTTTTATTACTTCACCATAATTACTCACAATAATGAATAAATTAACAAATTGTTTGAATACAATATGATGAAACTATACGCCCTAATTCGGCCAAATTATATTGACTTTAATACTATTTACGAGGGTTTTTCATATACATAATATTATTTTTTATGTAGACACCAAATATTGTATTATATTTGTATAATATTATTTATAGTGATTAGTAGTACACGTATGGGGGACTGGGCATATTGTATATACCTATCTGTTTAAAAACTATGTATAGGCCCAAAACGTTTATTACATGTCGTTTTTATTTTTTTTTTTTAGCAACAACGTCCAGATCTGCGCAGGTTATTGGTAAGAATCACATTCAAATTTATAAAAATATTATAAATTGTAATATTATACAGAACCACATAATACATTAGCTATGTATATACTATATATATATATATATGAACATTTTCGCGACAAAACCCGTCGCTCGTATATACATTATACATATGCGATTTATAAATTTAACACTGAATAGGTTATACTGTCCTTTTATATAAAATAGTCTTCTTTTTCTTCTTTATCCCTCGAATGAACGTTTTGATGACCCTCTGATTACTAAACGTTATTATACTACACCTACGTCCCGCTGTCTCTTGACGTCGAATACAAACACCCTCCTCAACACCTTCCTCTCATAACAACCCCCTATTACACACATGGGCATTTAAGTACATACGTCGGACGTCCGTTTCTGTTTCAGCAACAAATGCACGCGCAGCAGCTACCGCACGCCGGTCATGCGCCGCCCATACCAATGATGCCTCATCCCGGACTTCCGGGACCACCGGTAACCGCGTCCGCCAGCCTGCTGGGCTTGGCCGGTGCCGCCGGTTCCGCGTCTCATCCGTTGTCCATGCTGGGCGCCAAACCGACTGATATGCACAGGGGTGCCGATTCTGACAAGCCTTCGTCCGCCATCGGTAAGTGATCATCATATCAACATCGTATTATATATTGTTATCGTTACATTTATCGCCTTCCTCTTTGAACTACTCACAGTTTATACTCTATAGCAGCGACCTACTCTTGGCTTTGTATATGCGGTCACTATGGAATTCAGTGAATACCGCCAACTATACGTATATAATATTATATATAGAATATAGATACACCATATATACAGCATCAAAAATGATCTCTTTTGATGGAGGTGCTTTTTTTTTAAATGATCATGCTGCAGCTTGAAGTGTTAATATGCTAATGTATACCTAAGTACTCGAGACTAATATTCGTTGTCGTCATCAAAGGGATACGGCGAGTGTATACAGATGGAGTGCTCGCTAGTGTTGAGTGGAGGGGAGGGGTGGAAAGCATCGGGCTGTAGAGCGTTGTAGACTATAGTATATAGATGAGTGAGATGGGGGTGCATACGCCCGTATTCGGTACGCTGTTTTCTCGAGTGGCCTATATACTGTGAAAAAGGGTTTTTATAATTTCCGCAGAATCCCTTTACCCCGCCGCCCAACCTCTCTTCATCGTACACATCGTAGACGTATACACACACATCGGTTCGCCTCGTATAATGTAAATATATATACCACTCGAAATAAAGTTACTTGGCGGTATATACATGCATTATATATGTATTATATACATTGAGATTGGTTGGACCATTGTTATACGCAAGTATCCCTCTTTTTTCTTTTTTTATTTCCGAGCCACTTACCCATAATCGACGGCGGCGGGCCATGTCCCCTTCGAGCAATATAAACGCCACGCACACGTACATATAATACATGAATATTATATTATATTCGTATACGAGGCCGCCGCGTGTGTGCAATAAATTGGCTGTTGTCTCACGTGCGCGGGGTCATGTACACGGCTGCGCGTTTTAGGAAAATAAAAAGACAAATTTTCTGTATCGAACGCGTTATGAGTGCAATTTTTTTTTCTCTTTTACGTTGTTGTTTTCAGGTCAAGGGCGCATTTTCTTTCACACATGTTTCACCCGAATTCGACATCATTATAATAAAAATTCCCGATTTGACACGATTTAATATGTATACAGTTACGCATTGTTACCGATCGGCTGGAACATTGTTGTAATTTTCTCTCGCCGCCTCCCTTTCCACATCACAAACACATCATTATGCTATACCTACATTGTTTCGATATAATATATATATTATATTTTTTTCTACACGTCTATTGTTTCTTTTTTCCTTAAATAGTACATTAGTACAGCATATAGTTATGTATAAGTCTCAAGTATAAGTCCCAATCCCGATAGCTCCTCTTATCGAACAACTAAATTATTGTAGTTATATTATGTCATATTATTATTAACTATTATAATATTGTATCGTTAATTTTTTTTTATGATTTCAGGATTAAGTTCAGCTGAAGAAAGACACGTGAGTATATTATAATATTATGCTTACGTGATTAGAATTGTATACTGTAGTATAGTAAATAATTAATATATAGGGCATAGTATATTATGTTATATCGATCGTTATTTGTACTGAAAATTATAATACGTATATATATACGTTTATAGTTAATATGTGTATAGTATATATATGTACACATTATTTACGTTGTTGTTGTACTAAAATGAGTGAGGTTTTCGCATGTAATCCACTGGTTTCGCCGTTGTCGCCGCCGCATTCTCTATACAGCCACTTTCCAGGGATAAATCTTTGAGCTGCCAACCATAACAAATTTCCCGTCCGGGCAACAGCGTCAGCAGAAAGGGGGTTAAAATTAAATTAATGCACCCAGGATAGCACTTAATGAAGGGACGCCTTGTTACTCCGGTTGCCGCCGTCTCCGGTCGCTCGCTCGTCCTCGATCCCCTCGTGGTAGTTTCCCCGCACCATCAAACAAACAGCTATTGCAGTGTGTATAATGTAGGGGTCGTCCACCCTCCAACGCACCCTTGCCGCCGTCACAGAATAAGGGTTGGTTGCCGCCCCGCGTGTGTAATATCGGAACGAACCTCATCCATATGTATATGTCATCTGGTCGCACTCCCCACGAATTTAAATGCGTGTCAAATTCGATAGGGATCGGTCCCGCTTTTACCCTCTATTTCCTCTCACAAAAGAACCGACCGTCGCGCCGTTCCGTCCCGTATTATTATTATTATTATTATTATTCCGTCACCGCACCCCGTAGCCCGATTCTGACGTGGTCGCCCGTGATTTTCAACAGTTATTAATTTCTTGACGTGTACACTAATATATTATTTACACCCATATATATTATACAAAATATAATACGTGTGTCGTTTATTTATATTATTTTCATCTTATTCGTCCGGGTTTGTTGTAATTCGTCGGAAATATTATTATACATGTCGTAATCCAATACGGGTCTACAGTCGAAGGGCTCGTCAACTATAATATTATATAGTTTCCGTTTACACACGCGAACCGCACAAGCATTAATTCTATCGTGGCCACAGGTACCTACTACCTACTGCAAACACTCGAGCAACCCCACTCGCGCTCGACCGCAGTATAAAATCACCGTCATGTCGTCTGTTTTATATATATTGTGAGATTTATTTGTATATTATATTCGAGTAAAGTATCGAATAGTATAAAGTAAAAAAAACGCCGAAAGCGAATACGTCATAGTTATTGAATCGCGGGTAGACTACTGACTACCGTATACACAATATATAATATCGTCGTCGTTGTCAAATCGTATATTTATTTGTGTAGAAAACTTGGGGGATGAAAAAAGAAAAACGGCAGAGAGAAAATCCGTGGAAATCCCCCGTAATCGAGGATTAGTTTTTTTCCGCTCGAGATATTTCTTCTTGCCAACAATCCGTTTCGTCTTGGACGGACGGCCCTTTTTCGACGACTACTACTACAGAACTACGACTTCGACGATCCCCCGTGGGGATGGAAAACGTGGAAAAATCGAGGTTATTTCTTTTTTCTTTCTTTTCTTTTTTCCTCCCCTCGTGCTATATATATATACCCACGAACCCTCGATCGGTAGAGCGGTGTAACAAGAGGGTAAACTCGTTTAAGGGCGTAACGATAAAGTAGGGAGGAAGAGCTGTGCACCCGATGCGGTAACGTTATTTTCCGGTCCGTTTCATCAACCGGTCGGCCTTTCTAGGGAATAACCCCGCAGGCTTGATATGTGTGCGTGTGTATACTTATATACACGTACATAAAATACCCTCGCGTATAGTTGTGCCGACGGATGGGGTGGAAAAAAATCAAATAATGGTATAAAACAAGACTTCGAAGAAACGGATTACGAGGTCGACATAGTAATAAAAAAAATATATAAAAAATCCCTCAAGACTGTTTTTTCCGTGCTACTGACGTTTTTATGCGTGCGCCTCGTACACAGAGACGAACAGGAGAAAACTTAAATTTCGACGAACTCTAATCGTTTGAAATTGAAATGTGATCGATATTATATGCATAATATATGTACATAATACATAATATTGTATACATATGTATTATATTTATATATATTGTGCTCTCGACGTTTCAATCGATAATAAGTCATCGGACAATATTATTATTACCTATATAATATTATTATATACGATACAATCGATAACACACTATTATAAACAGCTTTCGGACGATATCTGTGTAAAGTTATGTCGCATACTGTCCGAGCGAGGACGTCGTAAAACTTAGCTCTACCTATATACTTGACCGGACCGTGGTCTGCTCGAAGCCATTTTCACGACAACGATAACGTTATATACGGACATGTCCTCCCGCATGTGACTGCCAAGTCTTAATGGGACTTTTTCGATTGCCTTAGACCGTGGCTGACCACGACAAAAAAGACATTAGCCACACGTTATTATTATTATTATTATTACGGTTACCATAAATCGTTTGTTTTATAGTGAATGGCGGCTAATAATTGGTTTTATTTCCTTTTGCAATATTACGCGCGCTGTTTGAGTTTAGTTTAGCTACCCGTTATGGCGTTATGTGATAAGTGTTCAGATCCTACAATACGATGTCCAGTTAATTTCTTATTATCTCAACTCAGCGAGTACGACAGTTGTATAAACGTTCCATGGTTCTATTAATGTAACATGTGGTTATATATTATTATACTGTTACGATAATACTTCGTAAATATCTCGTAGACTTTTATTAGGATTACACCGCATAAGATCCATTGTTAGGTAGGTATTTAATTAAAGTTCCATAAAATGTAAATTTTATATAGATATTTAAAATAATTTATATCATTATTATTAATAATAATATTATTAATAATAATGATATAGGTACCTACCACAAACGCTGATTATAACAGCATCACATCATAATATTTAGCGTATAATTGCATATATACATTATTAATGTAGTTTTTATTTATTTTTTCATTGAAACGTTCGACTAATATTATCTGAAAATAAATATTATATACGTGTATATTTTGATTGATTCTTTTTTCTCGTCTTTTTTTAATTTCCGGAATTGTAATGAAAAAAAAACGCGTTATAAAAAATTATGTTACCCGTAGAGTGAATTAAAAAAATTAACTTGACTAAAGCTGCAATATATACATACATTTTTATCATTGCATCATTATTGCTTACCAAGTAGGTAATTGCCTTACCTACTTATTATTATAGATTTTACACATAGAAGTGACCGGTGTGGTACACGCACGGCACACATATATGTAGATATATATATATATTATAAATTCTAATAATACATACACCACAGTCATTATTCAGTTTTTGACGTAGGCATCTCGTCGGGAGAGATAGTGCGTTTGCGTAGGATTTACCGGTATATCGAAACCGTATTATTATGATGATAATAATAATAATATTCTAGGGGTAACGAGACACGGACATTTTATTATATTATATTTATTATATTTATAATATAATAATGTTTAAGGGGACGCGATTAACTCTACCGATCTGGTGCTTAGATAAACCCCATTGTACACTGTGATGTTGTGATTTACATAACATTTTTTCTTCTTATACATCTGCGTCAAACAGTAACAGTCTGATAATTATTATTATTTTCTATCCTGTATAATATATTTGCTCATATTAAAATAAATAATCCTAGTCCCTATATCTTGTAACGTGCAAAAGTGTAGCATGTCGTTAACATTATTTGTGAACAACATATTATAAATGTCTCATATTATATCGGATAGATTGGCTGCAAGAGGTATTATTTTTACCACGGTCGATATTGTTATAATTAATAACGGATTGGTGGTGGCAGGGGTTCAAAGCGGCTCGGCGTGTAATAATTATTGTAATCGGAACCATTAACACGAGGGCAGCAGCCGAAAGGGTTAATTTCGGAGACGCAACGACTAATCTCCGCGGTATTACTATAGGGGATACCACTTTCCGCCACCGACCCTATACTTGCGTTCATTCCGCTATCTCCTCCTCTACTACACCCGCGACCAAATCGATAAACCACAACGGACCGTATATATATATATATATAATACATAATATATCTTATACCACCACGTGTACGGGAGAGAAATTGAGTTTTCCGAAAACAACAACTATATTATTATTGCACGTTGGGCGTGCAGAGTATATATCGCGTTATCCCTTCGCCGCCATAAACCAACGCGCGTGTGTGTAACGACGTGAGCGCGAGTGTTTTATTAAAACACGTGCCCACCCTTGGAGAGTCCGCAATCCGCATAATCGAAAACCGCCAACACTGGACCCGATAACCACACCGTCTAATTGAAATCATATAAATGATTATAATGACGAGTGACAACGATAATCATGACAAAATAAATAGGTAACTAACCAATAAATAGGTGCAACATTGAGATTTTGATCCAGCTGACGCATCTCACCGTTGTCAAGGTTAGACTCGTTTCATTGACTGTTAAATTACCCGCCGAAATACAATAGGTATATTATGTTATCATACTATTATATTCTACCAATGAGAAGAAACGATGAACCACTCAGAACCAGGCGTGTAGACGGTATGTGGAGTGATCGCCGAACAACTGTGCGTATCACAAAGTTGCTGACATATATAGATACCTATTTACCTTGTCATGGCGATAATCTTATACTACACAATCACCTGCGCGAACGTATGCCGTTCGATATTACATATTATTATCCATCGACTCAACGTATATATTATTATTAAATTATAATATTAGTAGTGTGTAGTAATATATGACATAGGTATACAGCTCGTATACAACAAATCAAATATAAATGGCGCCGTAACCAAGACAGTGTGTATTACAGGTACTAACATATATATTTATGGTTGTATATAATGTCAACACTATATACACGGGTGGGGGTCGCGTTAAATTAAAATTATATTTTCTCGCGTTTACGTACGTTTATTTTTTTTTGCACACAAACGCGCATAATTTATTCGCATTTGCTCGCCAACGAACGATTTCAAAACAAATTTTTTTATAACACTTATAATATGTATATTGTCTCTCGATTATACGGTTATTGTTTGCCCGCAGTTACTAAAAATTCGTTGGTACAGGTTGGAAATACGTCGAACGGCGCGTGACGCTGTATATACCTACTATAATACCTAGGTATTAGCTTATAATTTTTTTCTTCGTTTACCCGTCGAAACTAATTACCTATTCGTCTGAAAAAAAAGAACTAAATAATGGATCGATATGAACGATTTTTATCGTTATTATCCTTTGGCGTCTTCGTTGTTTCTTTTCTCTCCCTCCCTCCCCCCCCCCCACTCCCTCTTACTAGATTTCTTAAGTTGCTTATAATTTAGTTTCAGCCGTATACGTATTTTGCCTGCGAAGGTAAATATCCGACATTGATAAATTATTAAAGGTAGTATGCGCGTGTATTGTAGCGTTGTAATAGCTTATACAGTGTACCTTTATTAGATGTGTATATAATATAGTATAATTATTAAGACACGGGTTTATCTAACATGCGTATCGTATTTATTGTTGTTAGTATGGACACGCCGTGACTAAAGTATGTACAGGGTGATTCTGATTCACTAGTGAGTATATTCTCCCCTCTCTTTCATATCCTTTAATAATGTACTAATTCAAAATCTATTGTTTGTGAAATTTTTAAATGTACCTTCATATTATACACCTATTACCTCCCTTCCATGGTGATACACTGGTACATACTTTTTCACTAAAAACTGACCTTTTTTACTGTAAATTGTTAACAGATGATTTTTTTTTAATGTCGATGTATCTAAATTCTAAATCAAAATTCGAATGGGAACTTAGCTGATTTTGAGTTATTAAAATAATAAAATGCATATTATACGTACTTACATTATATATACTAAGTAATAGTCCTAATTTCCTATTAATTACCTACTATAAATATTTTCAAATAATCATAGCCCCAAAATATTTAAACTTATTAATTATAATTTATAACATTTATAATAATATTTTTACCATGGATCTATTGTCCTTCGTGCATACATTTTAATAACTCAAAACCTACTCGTTCGAATTTCAATTTAAATATTTCAATAGTTTTTTTAAAAATCATCGGCTTAGTAATTCACAGTAAAAAAATGATGGCTCCCATATAAAAAAATTTTATCGCCATAGGACACTTCCTAAATGGTAAACAAATTTAAGGAAGTATTTTAAAAAACGGCCCTTTAATACGTTTTCTGAATTTGAATAAATGCATTGCAAAAATGGTGTTGAACATGTTTGGTGAATCACTCTGTAATCCGTATAAAATATACATAATATATTGTTACTGCACGCCGCTGTCTTGTTTGTAATCGGGCGCTGATGGTCGGTTTCCCTGCGTGTAACAAGTAAAACCGAATAAATAGCGTTGTTGCGCCGTCGTCGGGTCGTTTGATGTTTAATTAAACGTTTGTTGTAGGTACCTATGCTATTATAACTAATATTAGGACACGATAGACAAGT
This sequence comes from Acyrthosiphon pisum, assembly GCF_005508785.2. Lineage (NCBI taxonomy): Eukaryota > Metazoa > Arthropoda > Insecta > Hemiptera > Aphididae > Acyrthosiphon > Acyrthosiphon pisum. Next base: position 6,700,558 of record NC_042494.1, read on the forward strand.
GGAATCGGAAACCCACCGCGGTCGTCGGGCGGCGACAGCGTTTGGCATAATATATATTATAAACTATCGCGTGTGAATTAATTATACAAAACGCCGCACGTCATCACACACACCATCATACACCTTACGTTAGTTAATGTTTACGGTACGCGACTATCTACGTTGACGTTTCGAGCTCATGTTATCATACACATGCGTAAAAACACGCCTTGAGCGGAAGTCATGTTTGAAGAGAATATTTTCTTCACCTATATATATATTATGTATTATATAGGTGAAAAACACCATTTTGCGTTTATTGTTTCAAATTTAGTGACATGTAGCAACTATACGACATATGCACCTCTCGTGGGACATAGATTATATTGTTATTATAATATAATAAATTGTACTTATTATATTTAAAATGTTAAATCTATGATCACGGAATAAACAATAATATTAACGTATACAACGTTTAAGTGGACGAGAGCTGATCGTGTTGTCATATCTGCCCTTTCCATCACGCGTACTACCCTCATCCCATATTTATATAATAATATGTATGTACGCGTCATTATATACGTCATCGCGATCCCCTAGATTTTATTTCAGCCGGAAAAAAATCACCGCCTGTAAATATCTTAACGAGTCGGGTCAATTGATAAATTCGGCTTTTTTCTCCAACGAAGGGTCCGAGCGGAATTTTGCGGTCGTGTTTGCCGTATATTATAAACCCCCCGTTGCTTCTCTCTATCGCCTTTTTATTGTTATCGCGCTCAAACCTTTTCGGAAAACTACGTCTTTTTTCGCCCTCTTTTTGCTTTGTTATTATTATTACGGAACACGACGACGACTACAATGAAGGTATATATAAACCGAGAGGGAAAGAGACCGCGATATCATCTGTCAGACTGCTGCGTGCGTGTGTTAGAGTCTTACGCGGATGAGCGGGTGATGAATTGGAAGTGGCGAAAAAGCGGAGGAGATCGTTATCAAAACAGCAGCCGAGGCCGTGGCGGTACGGCGGGAGACGTGATTGGATTCCGGAGGGGCGTGTTATTAATCCCCGGGCGAAATACGCGAAAATCCCAGCCGGCGAATTCATCACGTGGCAAGCAGCGGTAGAGTCTGCGGGGCGAGGAGGTTTTTGTTGCCTGTATTCCGCCCTCACGGCTCGTCTTTACCCTCCGGTGCGTATACGAGAAAGAACACACACACACACACACACACAACACCATTTGAAGCAATATATAATATAGCTCCTCGTGCAGTAGCGGCAAAACTCCCCTTATTTTCAGTCTCTGGCACTCTGTCATTGTCTGTCCGTCTCTCTTTCTCTCCATCCAGCCCGCAAAAACTCTGCTGCTACCGACGCCGCCGCTACTGGTACCTAAATATATATATAATGTCAGTGCGACGACGACAACGACGTGAGCCGATTACAAGTTTGCAAATGAATGAATTAAAGCCGCCGCCTCCGCCCCACACTAGCGTGCGTATCCTTATGTATATATGTGGACAGTATATGCGAGATGCTGTGCAAGTTTACCCTCCGCCTGGACCGGTGGGTGAGGAGGCGCGTTACACACGGCCGATTAGTTCTCGATGAAGTTTAAACCGAGAACCGCGATTCCGCCGCCGCCACCGTCAACAACAACCTCGTAGAGCGCGCGCCTTCTTCCGCCCTCACTTTACCTCGTTTTCACTCGTTGCGAGTATATACGGTAAAAGCTTTCTCATCCGCCTCTGCTGCCGTGCTTCTTCACTTCCCGCTCACCAGACATAGTCAATTGTCTCGGAAGTTATATTACACACTGCACCGTCGCTGTGTGCCGCTGCTGCTGCGGCGGTGGCGGTGGCGGTTCTGCTCGCTTCGCAGCCGCAAGAAAACATCGACGGCGTTTCTATACCCTACCACCACGCCATCCCTCCTGACGCCTCTGAATCCTCACGTTTTCATTACGATGTACACTTACATAATATACGATTTTCTCGACGCCACCGATATCGTATTAATTATGACTCATACCAATCGCACATGTGTCATTCACATTTCACTATATTATGAATATGTGTTTAATATTTTAGTATTCCCGAAAATCAATTTTTTTTTGTTTTGTGTGCTTACATAAAATAGTACAAAAATAATACTGATTAATTTTTTCAAAATAATTGAATTACAATAAAACCACTTTCACCGCTTTACAGCTAGTCGTTAATCTGAATACATATTAATTATCGAGTAGTATTATATTCGTATGTACATAATATTCAATGCGTGTTTGATTTTTATTTGACGATCAATTAATTAAATCTCGTGCACATTTTGATATTCAGTATTAAACAGTGTATATTATATGTATATAAGTGTATATAAGTATAATAATAGTTATGATGGGCATAAATGTTGGATACTTTTCAATTAAAATTAAATTTTCATTAACGTTCTGCGTCGTCGTCATTAGCAGCCCGAGTAATTTGTAAAACTATATTCATAATTGAAATTTGTTAAAACACGGCGAACTTTCGCGCGCTTAATTGACTGTGATGAAGACTGTCTAGAGGGTTAAGTGAGTGTTGTGTATATATGCTATCAATAAAGGTAGTAATAATGACGTTTAAAACTTCCTACCTACTTATATATATATGCATTATAAAACGCGTTTTTTGCGTAGGAAATTCATTTTTTTCGTATAGTGTGCGACGTCTTTTTGTAACATTAAAAAATTTAAAAAAAAATCTCCCTCCGCCAAACAAGCAAGCAGACCGAAAATTTTACAATAATGTTTTCACGATCGATTTTGTTATTACTGTGGGTTTTTGTGTTCGTTAAAAACGAATTTCGGTAGATGAATTTATAAGATAAGAAAAAAAGACCCTTCCAATAGATTTCATCGCGAGACTCGGAAAACCGAAAGCGGGGCCGCAACGAATACATCGTGCTAACGCACGTATATAACACCTATGTTCTATATACGTTATAACTTATAGTGTAATATATGTGTATAGTGTATACCATGTATATATAAGACTCGATTAAGGTTGGCGAACCGCCGTAAAATGTTTCAATTTAACGAAATTTATACAACGCAGTTGGTCTCGTTGTTGCTGCAGGACGTGCCTCTATAAATTAACTATCGCATCGTATTCTCGTCGGGATTCGGGCGCGGGCAAAAGCAATTAACACCACACCCGGCAATTGGCCTTCTAGCGCCCCCGGGGAATTGACTCTATTTTTTCCCCTCTCGCGTCAGCGAACGCGCGCCAGAGGTTTATTTTATTTCACCCCCTCGCCTCTGCCGTAGTCCACGTCGTCGTCGTCAAAGTCGTGTAGTATATATATATTGTATATACACGCATTATACGCTTGTACACTGTACGGGTATATATACTACCCACCATCTCTTCACTCGCCAGTTTATGGCTCCCGGGAATTGGATTAACTATCTTGTACGTACGAGGACGCGGGTGGGGGATGTTTTTATTGGGTCCTTAGGGTACGCGCGCGTTCGCGTGCGCGTGTGTGTGCGTGTGAGTATACCATGGGGGGTCTGGGGCGAAAAACGACCAACGCGCCACATGTTTTTTCTCCGTCTTTCTTTTTTTATGACACACGTTATTTATTTCCCGCCGTCGCACGTCACCCTCCCGGCTCTTCTTGCTCGTATTCACTTCGACAAATGTTATATTCCCCCACGATACACACATTCCTACAACCCTCGACATACGACGATGGATAAAACCACATAATATTATATATAGTATATACGTTCCATTCAAATATTTGGTTACCTGTTTTTTTTTTAACGAGCGGCCAAATCACACACTGCATTATATAGAGAGGACGAGAAATATTTATAGTTTTTTTTGTGTGTGTGTATGATCTACCTACGTAAGGTTTATCATACCTACCTACCAAAGAGGAGTACAACAACAACAGAAATGTTTGGTTAAAATTTTTTTTTCATTATTTTTATTCTCATGGTTTATTTTCATTTTGTTTACGCAGAGGAGTTCTATATCACCTGCGGAAAGGGAGAAATTTCGCGTCAGGAGCTCACCGGATATTGAACCGCACAAAAAAGTGAAAAAAGAAGAAAAAGATTGTCACGTAAGTTCAGCTCTTTTACTTATATATTATACACATTGAGTCGCACACATTCGCCACATGCGCGTGTAACTCGATGATATAGGTAACATCGCGAAACTTTTTCACCGACCATTAAGCTTTTATACTCCGTTTACTCATCACACGCTCCCTCCAAACGTATTATTAAATCGTTTTTTTTTATTTATTTATTTTTTTTATCGTTTACAGGCGAGCGATGGTGAAAAAAGCGATCAAGACTTGGTAGTCGACGATGCCAGTGAGGTATGTTATATACTTATATATTATAATATAATTTGCTTCTTGTCCCGTTACAGAATATACGTTCCCAAGTCACAAGTTTTTTTTATACTCTGATGCTGAGAGGGAGAATACCAAATATACTTAGCGAAACTTTATCTTAGCAGTTAGCTTTATAACCGTTTACAGTAAATAGTTGTAAAACCACTTTTTAAAACGTATAATCGTTCGAAAATCTTGTACGTGCCATTTTTAAGCTTCAATATCTGCTTAGTGTATCAAATTCTATAACAACATTTTTTTTTACCAATTAATGCTTTGACTTGAATTGTAATTCGTTGTACTTACCTATAATGTTTGTGTTACACAAAAAAAAAGAATTTCGCTTACATATTGTATATTTATAATTTTGCGTAGGTACCTACTACATTATATTTTACTTAACTGGGTTCAAACAAGCAATAGTTAATAATAATACGTCTGGCTTAAAAAAAATACATAAAAAGTATTGTGTATAATAGGATAACGAAACCTTGTAATAATAGCCGAACAATGTCGCTGCAGGTATTAACATAATGTATATAATATTCCGTTTCACAGGACCCCGTCTCGCCGCTTAATGGTACAGCCTCGCCCAGAGAAAACGGAATTGACAAGTTACAACCCAAAAAGGAACACATTGGACCACACAGGTATTATTAGCATATTAATGTTTTATATATTATTGTTTTTATCATCGCTTGTATGCGTTATTAGAGTATACGTATATAAACGTAGGTATAATATGTATATTGTGTATTATTATATTTATTTCAACAACGGATTTACTCACTCATTTATTTATAATTTATTTGTAATTTATTACAGCCCGCGGAGCGGGACTTCGTCCAATGCCAGCACTCCGTCCACCAAGAAGATGGAAGATAAACCCAGCACGCCGATATCCAAGTCGATCACACCGACGAGCGGCGGAAGTGGTTGTAGTGGAGCTGCCGGCTCTTCAATGAAACCCATGGGAGTCAAAGGACCTTCGCTAGGTATTAAAAGAAACCGCAAATGATTGTGACTCGATCGGACATCGAACCTTAAATTATATTTCATTCAACTAATTTTCCTCGTTGTTTTGCAGCCCAATATCCACATTATCTGGCCGGGGGTGCAAATCCGCACGATCTTCAAGCGGCCGCGGCTGCTGCAGGCGCTTACGGTGCCCTTCACAACAATTTGCCTCCATCGGCTGCGTTAAACAGTTACCCCAGGCCGGCGTTGGTGAGTATTACTAACGACAGCGATTATGATTAATCAATAAACGTGCACGAAGTGTGTTATATGCACTCGACAATAATAATTTCTAACCAACGACGTGTTTTGTAGGTCGGTTACGATCCTCACGCACAAATGAGAGCACCCCTCGGACCTGGGCTGGGAATTCCCGGCGGAAAACCGTAAGTAAACTAGTTTTAAATAATATTTGCAACATGGTATATTAGAATACCTGTGTGTTTAACAGAAAGTCGTCAAACAATTAAGCTCAATAAAAATATCGAACAAATTATGTATATTGTAGTTATTTGATATCGATGGCTACACAACAAAAGATCCTTAGTGACGTTATTCAAGGTTCTCAGGATAAGGAAAATCGTTTTTTCACACATGTAGTATCATAAAAATCCTAAATCTGTAAATTAAATGTCTCTTTATATAATTATCATAAAATATTAAAACTTCTACCAATAGATAGAGTTCTTTTCCTATTATCCAGCCATATATGCTATACTGCTATAGTGTATTACTCCTAACTGTCGCTTAGGCCCATCGTTATGTCTGCTGTAGATAAGTTTTCAGATAACTAAACGTCTCATGTTAAGTCCCATATGCGCAGACATCATTGGCAGGGTATATTATGCAAAACAAAATATATTGGGCCTTATTCTACAAAAAAATTGTGTTGTATCTTTTAGTAAAAAAATATCTGTTGATTAAAGTTCAAGTCACCATTATTCCCTGCATAAGCATTTATAACTCATCACTTATTCGGATAACAGCTATTCCTGAGACATTTTTGCAAACGAAATAAAAAATTTATTGTATAGTAATATTGGGTTCTCTAAGGAAAATAGAGCTTTCAAGAAAATAAATATAAATTATGGTCCTTACACGGAGTCTGAAAAACCTGTCTGAAAAACCTATGTTGTGGCATACCCTGCTACACCATGCGCCGTTTAAAGGTAATCGACGTTAATATTAATCTCTTTTTTCTCTTTATTTCAAGAGCGTATTCGTTTCACGTGAGCGCCGAAGGCCAAATGCAACCTGTGCCCTTTCCACCTGACGCACTGATGGGTCCCGGCATCCCGAGACACGCCCGTCAAATCAACACTCTCGGGCACGGCGAAGTCGTGTGTGCCGTGACCATCAGCAACCCCACCAAGTACGTTTACACCGGCGGCAAGGGCTGCGTAAAGGTATGGGACATCAGTCAACCCGGGTCCAAGTCGCCCGTATCTCAACTAGACTGTTTGGTACGTATAATAATATATATACAAACTTATAAGAGGACGTATTTTGGAGGGAAGAATGACTTGGTGGCAAAATATTTATATAAATTTGGTTTTTAAGTAAAATACTTTAATATTCTTGTTATTTAAAGAAATGGGTTAGTGTGATGATTTTAACAAAATTATATCCAAGCAAGGAACGTTGTAAAAAGAATGTATCAATAATTTAAATGCCAAATAGTTAATTAAAAAATATTAGAATCTTAAATCAAAGACATTTTTAAGAATCTCAATACACCAAGATCGTTCATGTAAGGCGTGTATAATGCATATAATATCAATATTTTGCGGTGGTAAATGTTATCTACTAAATAGTGTTTCCGGTACCTACCGTCTGTGAGTCGCGTGTGTATTAATAATATAGTTGTCTTGTTACGTTTTGATTGCAGCAACGTGATAACTATATAAGATCTGTAAAACTATTGCCAGACGGCCGAACGCTCATCGTTGGTGGAGAAGCCAGTAATTTGAGCATATGGGATCTGGCCTCACCCACGCCGAGAATAAAAGCCGAGCTTACGTCCAGCGCCCCAGCGTGCTACGCACTGGCCATCAGTCCGGATTCTAAGGTACGCGCAGAATATCATGTGCTATGACAACGGTTTGCCGTTCTCGAGAGGACCGGCATCGATAATTGTTCGCCGATGAAATAATATATATTTTTTCCCCATATCCTCCACAGGTGTGCTTCAGCTGTTGTTCAGACGGCAACATAGCCGTGTGGGATTTACATAACCAGACGTTGGTTAGACAGTTCCAAGGGCACACGGACGGAGCGTCGTGCATAGACATCTCTTCAGACGGTTCAAAACTATGGACCGGTGGTCTGGACAACACCGTCCGCTCTTGGGACCTGAGAGAAGGCCGGCAGCTACAGCAACACGATTTCTCATCACAGGTACGTCTTTCACGCATGACATCGTGTCGTTACATCCGTTTTTTATGTCTATATCTATCTGCACTGTGTACCTATTCTTACATGTCGCCATATTATAACACTTGCCGTTTTTTTAATATTTATCACAGATATTCTCTCTGGGTTATTGTCCGACCGGCGAATGGTTGGCCGTTGGCATGGAGAACTCCAACGTCGAAGTGTTGCACGCCCTCAAACCAGACAAGTACCAACTGCATCTGCACGAGTCGTGTGTGCTGTCCTTGCGCTTTGCGACGTGCGGTAAATGGTTTGTGTCGACAGGCAAAGACAATTTGCTAAATGCGTGGCGCACACCGTATGGCGCTTCCATATTCCAAGTGAGCATCACTTCTATTTATTTGAAAATTATTATTTTATTTTAGTATTTTTACTCATATGTTTGTTTTTGGTGTATTTATAGTCTAAAGAATCTTCTTCAGTGTTGAGCTGTGACATATCGGCCGACGATAAATATATCGTAACTGGTTCCGGAGATAAGAAAGCAACTGTTTACGAAGTTATATACTAGTAAATAATGCAAAATGAGAATTTCATCGTTTCGGTGTTCATTAGGTGTAGTAGAAAAACTCCAGGTGTTTATCTAGCGTTTATTGAACATTTTTTGTGATAATTATTTCCAATCTAATATTATGACTATTGTGACTTAGTCTATAAACATTAATTTACACGTAGCATATTATATATAAATATAAAACAAAACAGAATCTATTGATTAAAATTTTTTACTTTCAAAATGTATGTATTTATAAACATTATTAATTAATAATTGAGATCAATTGTTTAATATATATGACACCTGTTTTAAAGCTGATACTCATGGTAATTTATGCTTTAATCAAAGTTTCATTGTTTTTCATAAATTGATACTTTGATTTTTAAAACAATTACTGTGAATACCAGCATTGTTGACAGTTTTCGGACTTAAAACTATTTTGTAAATAATATAACATAATAAAATACTATTATTATGATGTCCCCGTGTAAGTTCCCACAATAAAGATCTTTCGAATACATAAATATTTTTTATCATTATTATTATTATTATTATTATTATTATTATTATTATTATTATTACATTTTAAGTATTGTATTTACTTTATTATTTTCTTAAGTGTTAACTTTGTTCTTTTCTATTTTGTACAAAATAGTAGTTAGAAAAATTACTTTATAAGTTTTTGTTAATTTTTTTTTTCACTAGGATCTAATAGGTAAATCAATATGACGTGGTATCCTTAGATATCTTTTGTACCTAAATAGATAGAGAACCCTTTGAAAAAAAAATTAAAATTTTATTGTTATTTAATAATTATTTATGTTTATTTAAATTAATACATTTCCCCCGATATTTTATAATATTGTGCTATGTAGTACCGAGTATTTTGTTTAATAATTTTTAATGTATAGTGTTCAATATAGAATTCTGTACAATTCATTATTTATACAGAAAATCAGAAAATAAAAGAACCAATTTATTATTATTTGTTTTTACTCTTTACCACTTTAATCAAGCAGTTGCTTACTTGTATAATATGTAAAACTGACTACTATATTATGTTCAACTGTAATTAATGATTAATTATTTTAGCTAATAAGATTTGTTAAAGCAATGGATTTTGTAAAAAAAAGTTGTTTTAGTCAAAAACCAATTTATACAAGAATTAAGTGTTCAACTGGTGGGTTAAGTGCTCGATGCAATACATAGCTCAGTCGCTAGATATGGCCATATGGGACATACCCGACAAATATGCAATGTAGTCGGGGGAACCTTGATACGTGATATTATAGTTATTCAGACAAGGTTTCCTAATTTTCTATTCCATATGGATAAGATTTTCCGTAGCTGGTTGTTAGAGCACTGTGTATGAGGTTTTTTTTATCAATAATAAGACACGTTGGATTTATAGATTTATAATAATTATTATATTTAAAATAGTACTTTACTGTATATAGGAAGATGGCTGTTAATAGGTGTCCTGCTCCTGTTGATGGTTACTGTCGAACTTACTGCTGTGTGTCATTTATAATAAAAAGTAATAATTTGAACGGGTCAAAAAGTGTTGAATGTGTACATTTTGTATTGGTCTTGTATATTATACAGTGTGCGTGTTTAGTGTACAATATATATGTTGGGTGTAACGAATGTTACGAGTTACATTATACTGGTATATTATTAATTATTCAACTATACTTATTGACCTACATATATTTATAATTTATTTCTAAATTAATACTTAGTTCCATAGTTAATACTAACTAAATTAGTATTTCCTGAACTGCGCGGAAAACAGTTACTATTCCTTTGATAAAATATCCAGACTGACAAACCGTCTCCGCTCAGAATCGTTTTTCTTATACAATGATATTGTATTATTGAATTTAAGTCTAATACAGGCATGTCAAACTCAAAGTATCAAGTGGGCCAAATATATTGAATAGTTTACTATTTGGGCCGCACATACAAATTTAGCGAAAAAATAAATATTTTGTACAAATTTTTCAATTTTATTCTTTATGTTCACGAATACAGCAATTACAACTAAATTAAAAATCAGCAGTTTTAATCAAACACATTTTTATAAAATCACCTTCAGTGAACGGTTTCGAATGTTTGGTAATTAACTCTGAAAACACGTAACTAACCTTTACTGCAGCTTCATTTTCTTGTGGTATTTTAGTAAACATTATCTGTTGTTTTTAATACCCTGATATAAACTCTTTTCAGTTTTTCTTGCCTCAATAATATACTGGTCGTATTTTGACTTATGTTGTTCATAATGTCGCTTAATAAAAAATAAAAAATATTATATTCCCGATTTTTTTGAAATTGACGATGTTCATCGGTAATTTTTCGTTTATTACTAACACTTGGTTTTGATAGAGACATTTTTAACTATTAAATTTACAGTAGAATACACGTAAAAAAATTTAAAATCGAACACACGGTGGTTATCGAACGACTAGAGTAGATGTTAACAATGGAAGAGGCACGCGTGTCGCAAACTGACGATATAAATTATTTATCTATAATCTATATTGACATAAATATAGATATATAAAACCATCAATAATCCTTATTCGATTATAGTTTATCAGAAGATAAGACAGTATGATAATGTATACCAAATACACCATTCTCTAAGAATCTAAGAAAGTCGTCACACAACATTATAAATATTTTATTATTTTTTTTTTTTTGTCCATTGATATTGGTAGTCACGGGCCACAAAAAAATGAGCCATGGGCTGCATGCGGCCCGCGAGCCGCGTGTTTGACATGCCTGGTCTAATACAATCCATTATACAATGACCCACTTGTAATTTACTGTACAGCAGAGCGACATCCACTTACCTGCTTTTTTTCTTTTAGTTTAATATGAAATATGCAAATTTAAATTGATGTTTATTTGCCAATGTTAAACAAATATTTCTTCGAGATGTTATTGCCCTAGCATACCTACATTTTCAACTCCTTATGCTTGACTACGTAACGAAAGAACCAAAAGTGTCTTGGAGGACCAGATTTAAGAATAATTGTAGGATAATGTATCAATATAATATGATGCTTAGGTTCTAAGTTGTCTTGAAAATATTTAACATAATCTGAATTATGTTTTTCAATAAGAATTTTTAAATGCTTTACCATATCTCGTGTAAACGAATGGCTTAATAAACTATCTATAATTTCAATAAAAATTAAAAAAAATTGCCAAACCTCATCATCCACTGGAATTAAATCACCAATTATCAAAGAAAAAAAATGAACAAAACACATCATTTGTCTTACTGACATTTTTAAATGAAATTTGTGGAGATGATATTTTTCAATAGGTAGTGATAAATTTTTTTGTTGGAGTTCACAATAGTCAAAATTTTGTTTTCTTAAATTAAGGGTTTCTAAAGAAAAAATTTGTGTTTTTTCTGTGTAATAAATTATTAAATGACACATATTATAATGGCAAATACCTTCATAAATGTCATGCATAATGTCTACGCTAAAGTTATCCGTAACATGAAATTTTGTGATTTGGTTTAAAATGCTATCTTTATTAATACCAGTTTGTTTAAAATTATTTTTTTTCTAGATCTTTTGTATAATTTATAACATTGCGGAGTAAAGAACCATTTTCTTTTGATAAATTATGCGATATAGATTTACGAGCTTTGCAAAATCTACAATAGAAATTAGCAGAAAATGATTTTGAAAATTTATATAAACTGATTCCCAGGTTATTCCCTAAAAGTAAACCTAGAATAAAATACACATGTCTTGGACCAGTAGGAGTGTTTATTGTTATACCATCATTACCCAAGCTGTTTATTTCATAATCTATCTGTTTGAAACATTAGTCATTCCCAAAGGTTTTTACATCTCTAGATTTTATAAGGGCTATTAAGAAAATGTTATTGAGCTTTGAACTATACTCACTGAGAGGAAAACTCTAATACACCGCAAATGACACATGGATTTGGAGCCTAACGGATTGTTAAGTTCTACATCATCAATGTACATAAAAAACGGCATAACAATTCTATTTTTAAATGTAATTATTATTTCTTTCAATAGCGAACCTTGAATAAAGTTGATTATGGAGCAAGTATTCGATTCAGGATCACTTATAATAGTTTGTTGTATTTATTAATTACAGTATTAAAGTTATTATTTTGCTCAAAATGTGTTTTTATTTGAAACTTAAAAGGCATTATAACTCCCCTAGTAAATATTTCATCATAATATACTGTTTGTCCATTATTAGAAATTAAGTTTACTTCATTGTTAATAGTGATTAGTGAACTGTTTATATTCGTCACTTTACACTTATGAGTTTATTGTTTTTAAGACAGTTATTTAACAAATGTTCAGTTTTACAAAACTTAAAAGGATCTGATATCCCTAATACAACTTTGGTAAATTTAGATAGAAGTAATGGTTCTTGTATTTCCTTTCGAATAACACCCTTTATTAAGTATGTTTTGGATTTAAAATGTTATTTTCAATATCACTTTGAATGTTTTGAACATCACTTTTACAGCAATTATTATTGTTATGCAATGTCAAACAAAATTTCACTGCCCCCAAATGTAGTTCTTTAATGCAATTGTTTGTATCAAAGATATCCTCCTTTTTTTTGGCTCGTTTAGGTTGATCAAATAAAATATTATTGGCATCATTATTAACAAAATTATTATTGTTGTAACTATTACTATCTGTCAAAATACCACTATGCGAATGTGTAGATTCAGGAAAGTTATCTTCCACAGCGTTCACGTGCTTGTTAAGAATGTGTTTTTTTAAACTACTCAGATTTTGAAAAGATTTTGAACAATCGTCCTCTACGCAAGTATATGAATTAAATGGCCTTAACACGTGTATAATCTTATAATGGTAAACGAGCGCGGAGCGATGGCAATGATTGTACATTTAACTCACAAATGAAGCATTTCATTTTGTTAATATAATATTATGTAATGCAATATAATAGGTACTTACTGTTAGGTTTGTCCACAATTTAAAGTGTAAATTTTTGACTACAAAAAACAACGCAATGTTCTCACACAATATTATAAGGACACAGTAAAAAGGTAAAAAATTAAAACTATATTGCAAACAATTATTGAACAAAGTACGATAGTGTCTAAGTCAGCAAGTCTTGTGCATGCACCCGGAAATAAAATATTATTAATTTAATGAAGCTGTTGTTGAATTGATAAATCGAATGTTAACATTTGAAAAAAATGGAATTTCCAGTAATTTATATCTATTTTTAAATTGGTAACAATTCAAATATTGATGACAATACAGTAACTTTAAATTAACAATTCATAAGAATTTATTCCAAAGGTGTTGTAAATGTGTAAATCAAAAATATAAATATTACGTATAAGTTGATATAATACACAAGTAATTAAAATAAAATAACACGTACCTATTCATTTTATTTTAGATACTGAACAGTCTGAGAAACAAAAATTATAAATAATACATAATGTATTCTCAATAACGTTAAACGTACTAAACTATCTAAACGTGCAGTCGACGGTTGATTATAATTTAAAAATCATCTAGGTAACGGGAACAGAGAGGAGAAACTAACGGATAAAACAAACAAAAATCAGTTGGACGAAAGTACCAAAACAATAAACATTTATAATAAACTTATAAGTATATTATATAAGTATAAATGTATTATATTATATTATCATAATTTTGTTCGTTATCATTTACCATAAATTATTGTTTATAAATTATCATTATACCACGGTGGTTCTAATACAAAATATACTGATTACTGCTCGCCCCGCGAACGTAGGTAATAATATTCATTATGGGTAAGTCTGACCTTAAAGTTTACTTAGTACTGTTGGTGGCCGCGTCTGCTGCAGAGGACGTTGGCGAGGACTACGATTACCTGTACTCAGACTTCTTCCCGGAGTTGTCAGCCCAGCCCTCGGGACTGGACACCACGGACGCAGATTCTGACAAAATGCACGAGCTTCGGTCTGTCAACTGCATGGCAGTACCAAAATTGACCACGGTCCATGACGACTTGGGCTTGCTATTTAGGTCCACGCCACTACCACGACCGCCTCCGATCAACCCACGAATAAACACGAGCGGAGCCGACCGCGGGTTGCGACAGACGCAGCATGCTTCAGATTTCGATGGTAGGTACCTATTATATATTTATATCACATTATCAATTTCTTAATGTGCACATAGTATTGTAGTATCCCCCCCACCAATAAATAAAAATGCCGCAATACTTCATGGGTAGGTATACTTAAAAATAGTTATCAACATTTTATAATTGGTATATAATAATTAATAAGCTATTAAATAAATTATAAAAACAATGAAACTATACTTAATCTTAGATTGACCGAATGGCTGAATAATTTCATATATTGTGACTCATAATATGTTAAGGAGTTAAGCCGACAATAATGAATAAATACTAAATAGTCACTCGATATGAAGGGTTCAACCAATTTGGAAACACTTTAATATTGCTGTTTGCATATTTTTGTACTTACATAATAATATAGCAATAACAGAAATACTGATGCACATTTATTAGGGGACATATTTCATCACTTCATTAATTATATCATAATATTATCGTTAATCAGTCTTAATTAGTCTAATGCCGTTCCCAAACTTTTTTAACACCCTTTATATTGGTATTCTATATATCGTTGACTCCTAATACCGCACACTTATGATTTTAACCCCAAAAAGTTCTTTACTATAATTCTTTTTAATTTATATGTATAATGTATTATTTATTCTAACATAAAAAATGTATGTATTCAAATTTCAAAAGATTTTTAAAATTTTAAGAAGAAAGACTCAAATACGTGTTAGCATGATTATTGTATAGTATCATAATCTTATTATTTTATATTCTTATCCTTTATTTAGCACTAAAAATAGTGTGTGGTTTTAACTACGGTTTTAGATAGAATGGTTGCACACCGGGCTATACCATGGTTGAAATATACAGGTTATTGTATATCGACTCAGATTGTTATCATAAGAAACAAAATGGCTGCGTAAAGGGATATCACAAATATCAGTTTTTCTTATCATCAAAAATACGCCAACAGAAGCTAACAAATTCAAAATCCCGCGTTTACATACTTGATTATTATTGGCTCCCTTTACGCTGCTATTTTTGTTTTTATCATCAAATATTTGATTGAGAAGGGGTATATATTCAATAACATTGTATATTTCAACCATGGGCTATACTACTCAATGATAGACCGCGGTGTACGAGAGTTCTTATCTAAAATACGAAAAAGTGAACTACTACTAACGCTCCCCCGGTTGTTAATTGGAATTACAATATTATAATATTCGGATTTCCCATATTCTCATATGAATACAATATTGAAGATGTTATGTAAGCAACTAGATAGCGCTATAACGTAACTTTTAACAGATTTTTGATAAGAACAATTAGCGATCACAAAATAATGTGCAACTCGTTGTGCAACCATTCTATCTAAAGCCGTGGTTTTAACTCACAATAGTTTAGTTACGTACCTATACAATGACCGATGAAATGCGCGGTCTTTGTCCATCGACTTTTTAGGTCGAAATCAAAAGTGTACGGTTTTCGGATGCAACCCTATAATATATATAAATAATAATATTAATCTATTAAGCTGATCAACTTACTATATCTAAGTATACTCGTAATCTCGTGATCAACGGCATAAATGCAGTTTAGCTCCGAAGCGATTTTTCGGAAATTTTATTTTCAAAATGTGTGTTTTTGTATGCATAATTTTATATTTTCGAAAAGAAAAAACCTAATTTTGAAATTATGGTCAAAAAATTTCATATGCTTGATTTTTCAAAAATAGTGTTTTTGAGTTAAAAATACGAAAAATGTATGATTTTGGAATGTTTAGTATATACATGCTAATGTTGATAGAATTTTAGTGGATCAGAATTTACCTATGGTACTTACATTTGATGTTGTTGTCGATAAGCCACTTAAAACTTATTTATGAAGTTATTTCAAACATTTGCATATATTAAAGTAACTCAACTTTGAATTTGAATTTAATTAATTTCAACATGTCCCCACATCTCCCGGTTTTTTTTTAATTACTTAAAAAAAGTCCAGAAATTAATTTTGAGTTATTTTAATAGTTATGGAAATGTTCGGAATAACTTACGTGGTTTATTAACAATAATATAAAAAGTAGGTAAGTACGATAGGAAAATTCTGACTCCACTAAAATGTTGTGTATATAAATACTAACATTTCCAAAAAACAAATTTTCCAAGAATATACATTTTTGTTATTTTTAATTCAATAACAATTTTAGAAAAATTTTGTATTTTGTAGTTTTTTTGACCATAACTTCCAAATTAAATTTGAGTGACTTTTTTTAAAAGTACAAAAAATTAAGCATGTAAAAACAAAAATTTTTTAAGAAAAAAATTCAATAAAACCGCTTGGGGGCTAAACTGCATTATTAGTACCGGAACCACAGAAGCTTTAGAAACGTGTAATATTATATTATATTATATTCACAATCACATGCAACGTTTGCCAGGTCAGCTGGTAGGTTCATCAAAATAATATTCTATATTTATATCTTCTGTATAATGTATAAATATAAATGATAAATACCTAATTAATTATAATGACGCTCAAATGTGCATATTTAAACATTTTAAAGTATTTAATTAATTTATAGCAATTATTTACTTACGTATTTACTGTTTAAATAGTAGGCACCTAATGATATACTGGCCTACAAAATATATTATACAGATTACAGATACATCAACATCATAGTATCATAAATTCAAAGTTCAAACCTATTCTGATTACTAAATACCATAACATACAATTTATAAATTATAGTTAAATAATTATTAGTTTCTAATACAATCCGTCCGTTGTGTTGGGTAAGTTACTTTTAAAAAGTAATTAAGAGGACGCTACACGGCCTTAAAAGTGCGTAACATGGAATTTACGCTCAGCAGATCACGTTTATCTTCGTAGGCTTCAAAATTAAAGTGAATTGACCTATTAATAAAACTTTATGGTAAGAACATTATCTGTGTTTGTAATAACTTTGTATATGGATATTTTTATGATAATTCAGTTTTTTAGTGATTTTTTATTATATACTCTAAACTTGTTGTTATAAATTGAACTTTCTTCAAAAAACCCATATACAAATACCTACTACGAAGTTTCATAATACGTCAATTCATTCTAATTTTTAAACTAACGAAGCTGAACGTAGTTGCTTCCAAATTTATATATGGTTCCTGCAGATAAATACAATGCAGAAAAAATATTTTCCTAAGTTTTTCGTTCCAACACAATATATCCTACTACACCGTCTGGCAGACGGCGTCTGCAAAAAATCACGTATAATACACTGAAATGTCCGCGCGTATTACGATTTACGAAGTTCACAGAGCATAAAAAAAATTCTTATTATAGAGAGTTAAATGGAAATTTGTTACATGGAACTGTAACTTTGTTTCACTGTATATTTATATATATATGGCCACATGGGTGTGTACTTACTAGTTGATGCACTGTTTTATTTCTAAAACAGATATGGAGTCGGACGTGATGATGATACCCGTTGTAAATCGCGTTCGAACGAGCACAACTAAGCGATCAACGTTATTCGTAATTGCATCAAATCGCGTTTTTGACTTCCGGTGGAACGATTTGATAAAAAAGACTAAGAAAATACCACAATATTCAGCGACAGGCGATAGGTAGTCTTTAATAATGACTTATATAATAGCCAATAGGTATATAGCCATAAAAATAATACCTATACATTAAATATACCATTGACCATTGTCCATTTGTACTAAATTGTAAATAAAGTGTAATAAATTGTTATTTTATATATACATTTATATAATATGTATCATAATTCATATTGTTCTGTGTATGTAGTATGTACAATACCATCAATGTGATAATCAGTGATTCTTATTGCCTATCCACATTAATTACTTACGTGGAACCTTGTTTTAAAGTTTTAATCCTTAGCTATAGAAGTTGAACATTTTATAAATTTTAAACTATTCAATAATTTGTAAATACTCAATTTGATAAATTTCGTAAAAATTCGAACTTTAAATTCTTATAAAAAGAATTGTATCTATATATTTTAAATCTTTTTCAACTGCTATTGTAACAATATATCAGGAACCTTGTATTAAATTTTCACGCTTTTTGGCACAACAAATTAAAATTTGAACTGTCCATAAACAGCTCAAAATTAGTCAAAATATTTTATGGTGTATATAAAATGAAATTATAAACATTCAGTGAAATTTTCGTGTATCTACAGTTATTCGTTTTTGAATTACAACAAAATAAGAAAATCGTTACATGAGAAATCGAGTGAATATCCAATGTTGTAATAATATAAACTTAAAATTTAATTTGACATGCTATTGTAGACATTTTTTTTGTTGATAAAGGTAGACAAACTTATGAGAAATCTTGTATTAATTTTTCAAATCTTAGATTTAAAAAGAAATTTTTTAGAAATTTCAAACTTATAATAATTTGTACATTTTCGTGAATTTTACATATTCTGTCAATATTTGAACTCTAAATTATTATAAAAAAAAATTGTGACTATGGATACAAATATATTAAGAGCCTTCTATTCAATTTCCAAGCTTTTTTACCCAAAAAATAAAATTTTATTGATATTTATAGAATTAAAAACTAAAAAAAATGGAAACTGAAAATGCCCGTAAACAACTCAAAATATTTTGAAAATATTATGGTGTATAGAAAATTCTAATATAAACATTCAGTCAAAATTTCATGTAGGTATTTACGGTAATTTGTTTAAGAGTTACATAAAAAACCAAAATCGACCGTCAAAAACCAAATTTGCGTACAAATTCTCGTTTTTCCTTAATTTAATTTTAAGAATTTTTTACTTTTGACCCCCCAAAATACCTACTAGATTTACTTTCCTATTAGAAAAGATACTGTTAAACAAAATCCAAGCACTTACCGTCCTAAAAGGTATTAACAAAAGGTATTTTCTAAGGGGGGGGGGGACGCACATTATATATATTTTAATTATAAATTTGTACCTACTTATGAGAATTATTGAAAAATAATGGTCGGTAGGTACTTACCGTTCAGAAATAATTCAATCAAGTAAATTGAAAAACCGCACTAGTACTCAATGTCACAAACACAACTACACAAGTGACAAGTAAACAACACGAAGAAAATCAAGATATTTTTGTAGGATTATTATATTATTGCAATAACGATAACCAGATAACCTCAAAAGGTAACAGTGATTAGTGAAATAGACTTTCGGACGATAATGCGATAATGGCGTGCCGACCATGTAGCGCGTCGTTGCCTGAAAATGTTTTGAATGTAATATTTATTTTTAGATTTAATATGAATATTAACCTCAATAATAGCAATAGTAAACATGTGGAAAGTATGTATAACCGTCGCGGCCGGCGATTCAAGGTATAAAGAAGCGTCTTACTGTCTTACACAATTATTATTTTATGGAAACATCTTTTACAAATAAATACGGGTTGAGTTGGTGGCGCGCGCCCTCTGGGCAGGTGCATTTCCCCAGCCCCCCAATTTTGAATTTTGAATTTTTTTTTCACCATTCGTTTGTAGCCGGTTTGTATTGGTTTGTAATCCAATTTTTTTCGTTTGTAGAGATTTAGTTTTTTTTTCAAATCAAAATTTTGGTGGGGGGCTGGGGAAATGCCCAAATTTTGAATTTTGAATTTTTTTTTTCACCATTCGTTTGTAGCCGGTTTGTATTGGTTTGTAATATAATTTTTTTCGTTTGTAGAGATTTAGTTTCTTTTTTAAGTCAAAATGTTGGTGCGGAGGCTGGGGAATTTCCCAAGTTTGGAATTTTTATTTAATTTAGATTTTTTATTCAACCAGGCCTTCATTCTATTTAGATTTTTCAATAAAAAAATGGTTTTTTATCCAAATTAATTTTTTTTATTCATATAATACTTTTTTAATCCGATTTAGGATTTTTTTATCGAACAAGGATTTTTATTTAATTTAGATATATCAATAAATA
>NC_042494.1:6721031-6747354 GCF_005508785.2 Acyrthosiphon pisum
TGCTGCATCTGATATGCAATGATTTGTAAAAGGAGTTCGCTCATTAATACAAAATGAGTAGAAAATGCAATACAATATGTATCATGTGGTGTAGCCAGGGCCGTATTTGAACATTTTGCGCCCCGGGGCAACATATTTTTCTGCCCCCCCAAAACTTATTTTTAAATGTAAGATCCCTGTTATATTGGGTCACAATTTATGACTCATAAATATTTATGATTTGAAAAATTTTTTTGGAAACCTTCGTTTTTCCTTTGTTAAGAACAATCAGTAATGCTAACAGAATTTTTCGGTCGGACTTAGTTTTAAAGTTACTTACGAGTTTGCGAATGACCATTCGTTGGGGTTTTTTTTTTTAAAATTTCTTTATTATAACAATATAGTATACAATAAGTACAATAAGTGATTTCTGATTCCACCAAAATTATAAGAATAAAAAAACACATTTACAAAAAAAAAAAATCAAAAATATTATTTTTGGTATTTTATTAATAAGATTTTAAGGTTATGAAGTTTGTTTAATTTTATAACTTCTACAGAAAATTTGACCAACCTTTTTATAATACCTATCATTATTAAACGTAGAAAACAGAAATTTTGAAGAAAGTAATTCACGAAAATCGATTTGCAGCTAAACTGCATTCCTTCCAATATTCAATATTTTCATTTATTAGTTATCTCTTAAGTCTCTAGGAAAACTAATGTTCAATAAACATATTATAGTTTTTATAAATAAAAATATAAGTAAAACAAAAATAAATACAATATTACAATGATTTCTTTATAAGCGTTTGATTTTTTAACTTATTGTGAAAAAAATGTTGCACTTATTAATTTGAAATAATCTAGTATTTTTGGTATCCGAGTAGTTATGGTTTATTCTCATATTATAAACTGAAAAAAATGTATTATTTATTTTAATTGCATTTTTTCTGATCTTGATTTTATTAATAATCAAGACATAGATATTACCATTGATTATACATATATAGTTGAACATTTTATACATTTTTAACTACAAAATAATTATTAAATTTTAAATTTGATAGGTATATCTTGTAAAAATTCGAACTTTAAATGCTTATAAAAAAAAAAATTGTAGCTATGTATTTTTAATATTTTTCAACTGATATTGTAACAATATATCTGAAACCTTGTATTAAATCTTCACGCTCTTTTATACAACAAATACATTTTATTGACAATTATAGAAAATAAACTAAAAAAAATTAAAAACTGACAATGTTCATAAACAGCTCAAAAAGAGTCAAAATATTTTCAAAATTGTATTTACAGTATTTGTTTTTGAATTACAACAAAATAACAAAATCGCTACTTGAGAAATCGAGTGAAAATCCAATCTTGTAAAAATAAGAACGTCATACGCTCATAAAAATTTAATTTGACTTTCGGTAGAGATTTTTTGTAGATAAATGTAGACAAAATAAGAAATCTTGTAATACATTTTCAAATCTTGGATTTAAAAAGAAAATCTTTTATGAATTTTTAACTTAAAATAATTTGTACATTTTGGTGATTTTTCCGTATTTTGTCAAGATTTGAACTTTAAATGCTTACAAAAAAAAACTGTGACTAAGGATTTTTAATATTTTTCAATTGTCATTGTAACAATAAATTAGGAGCCTTTTATTAAAATTTCAAGCTTTTTTACCCACTTAATAAAGTTTTATTAACATGCATAGAAAAAATGAATAGTAAAATTGGAAACTGATAATGTTCCTAAACAGTTCAAAACAAATCAAAATATTTTGAAAATTTTATCGTGTATAGAAAATGCGAATATAAACAACCAGTGAAAATTGCATGTATATACGTTCATTTGTTTAAGAGTTACACTCAAAACCAATTCTGCGTAAAAATTCCCGTTTTTCTTTAAGAGGACGTCACACCCGCATATGTTGTCTCTGTCTTATCACATCAATATTACATTTTTACAAATTTGATCGTAACGGAAGGCAGTTGTGGTACTAATTAATTAATTACATTATCCAACGTCCAACAGTATTATTTTACTACAATTAATATCGTGACACGGTCGTCGGTCGAATACCGGAACGTCCGGAACACGTTTATTATTCAGTATTCTCATTATATTATAATAATAATACATATTGTTATTATTATATAATATATAATATTAAAATATTAATGTTAAACAAAACAAAAAAATAGTGTAATTGTGCATTGGCGTAATAAAGCGCAAACCGCAAACCGCATAACTACGGCCAGGCCCCCACGACACCCACAGCAGAGACAAGCACAAGAGTAGTGAATACACGCTACTGTCTACAACTACTAACGTCTAACTAGCACTCATCTAACGGCAGTATTCGGAACGATTTTAACAGCTAGCGCTGATGTAGGGAACATATCCATAACTAGTAGACTTCTAGCGCTTATCTAGTTTTTCTATCCAGAACTAACACCTAGACTGCAGCTATGCTTAACGGCCGTATCCATTTGAGCGTAGCGTGAAATGCCGCCAGTGAGACATCTATACTATGTATAATCAATGGTATTACGTAAAAGTAAAATAAACATCATTATTATTATGTTGTGTTTTACTTATTTACAACAACGCTAGCTTCGGGCTGCAATCATGTCGTTATCAGTTATCCAAGAAATTATTATTGTTAGTATAAAAATAGATTTGAGAGAATGTCATCGTAAAATAAACTTAGGAGAAATTTCCACCAAATCACAATACATCGGGAAAAAAACATTTTACATAAATTCAAAGTTATAACTATGTTGGCTTAATAATAAAAAAAAATTCATGAAAATGTACCACCTCCCAAGTTCCACCAGGAGGGGCAATGGCCCATTCTGCTCCCCTAAATACCAGCATGGGTGTAGCGCAAAATATTTGTTTTTGATTGCTATGAAGCAACTGAGTGTGTACACTCCTTTTTTATACAATTAGAAGTAACATTTTTAAGTTAGTTTTTTTACCTAATATAACTTTTTGGTAGGTGGGTGGGTGGTATTAATTATTCTTGAACCACCAACTGAAAAACTTCAAACCACCTCTGCGGGCTATACACTATACAGCGATATTCGATAGCCAAAATGGGTAATATTTTGGCAGACGTGAAGGAGGTATAGGAATAGCTTTCCCTCACGCTGCCAGCAGATATATTATGGAGATAATAATAACACTTTGCAATTATTGAGGTAGCTACAGTTTATTAACGTGTGCGAATTGAGTATAGTATAGGAAATCGGTCGGAAGACTTAGGAACGTCGGCTGAGCACACGGTGTTAACGTCACAAGGGGACAAAGAAAAAATTCAAACTCGTTCGTAACGATCTTAGTTAACGACACACAAATCACAGCAGGGTAGTGACTAGTGGGGTACAGAGGTACGTGAATGAAGGTCGAGATGCGAAGCGGGCATCGTGTTGAGACTCGAGAGCCTAGACAAGAATACTAAGAGAGGCGAGTCGATGGAAGAGAGTCGTATTTCCATTCGTAACTATGATATTATGACATGGTACCGTAGCCGTAGGTATTACCATTGGTTATAAAAACTATATGTGCCGGAACTCTTTCACTGTTCCCGAACGAAACACCATCCCTGCCGAATCGTTTCACTTCTACGCGACACGTGGTTGCTTTCGCCTATCGAAGAATACCTAACCTAACCTAACCTACGGCGGCGGTCGCTCCTCGTTCTCTCGACGCATGCGTGTCCAACGACGTACCGCGAAAAAAATACTCAACGTCCAATCCACTATCAGTAATAGGTTATGCTCGGACCTCTATAATGACAACCCGAGTCTTCGCAATTCACTATCGCACCGACCTACCTCCACAGTATATAAACGTAATTGTACCAGTTCTTAGTTGTAAGACATGAATGAGTGGATAGTGGAATGACTATGAATGAGCCTAATATTTCGTGTAAAATAGGCGCAACCAATTAGTATGCGAGTTGTCTCCCCAGAGCGCTAGTTGTCTTTCTGCACGGTGTCCTTTCGTCGATGTATACGATCTTATATCACATATTCACATACCTACGGACGACTTGTACTTTACCTATTCCACGATTTAAGATATACAGGTTTCTCAACGACCCTATACACATAAGTGAAACTATTTTAATAGCCCCCCCCCCCCCCAAAAAAAAAAAAATTAATTATTCAATTGATTCCTAAAATATTAATAAACATTTAAAAATTCAGCTGTATTACTTATCCTTTTTTTTTTTTTAGAAAGTTTTTAAAGTTTATAATTATTTTATATTGCCTACCTTTCTATAAATCATGGCTTATATACCAGAGCCCTATACTCATATTTTATCTTTTCTATGATACACGTTTTTATCGTTCGTATTATGTACGCAAGTAAGACATAACAATGTTAACATTAATTTTTGGGTGTACGTGCAACAATTTTATATGTTAAATTTATTATTTATTTGTTTATCTTACATGAAGTCTTACTATCAATAAATATTTTAAGTGTTCAGCTTCAGGCAAAGGGGACAACTATAGGCAAATCTGGTAATTTGGTGAAAGGAGTAATTCGTACCCTAGAAAATAATCGGTCAGATGAACATTTCTCTGAATTGTGGGCTGAAATTAAAATATTCTGTTCAGAAAATGATATTTAAATTGATAACTCACATCAAGGTAATACTAATCTTTCCATTGATACTACTTATATAATATATATATACTTAATATGTTTCCATTATGATCATAGGTCCAAAGAGGCGTAAAAAAGAACCAAGTCGTTTAAAAGAGTATGCTTTTACAGAAACGACTGCAGCAGACTCTGAGGATTGTTCCGACAAAAATGATTCCTAGGCATAAAATTATTGGAAAATTCACAGTTATCAACAAAATAAAAATGAATCCTATATAAAATGTAAATAACTGTTTAAAGATGCATAGAAAATATTTAATTAAAAGTAAATGTCGGTATTTTAATGGTGTTTAAATTTTAAGATGGTTGGTCGGAGGGTGTGGGGGGCGTATCCCCCCGCGAGTTACTTTTGATATAATATTGAGGTGGGGCTATAGCCTAACCTAACCTAGTGCGGCTATACACATACACAACTAAAGTGGTGCGCGTAAATGTTGATTTCTAACAGCTGATCAACTATGTGAGAATAACTACTAGCGCTCCAATACATAATATTGTATATCTATATTGATATATTTTGTAGTACCAAGAAAATTCACTATAATGCAAAAGCGCTAACTATTATTCTTGCTGTGAAAAGATCGTTAATTTTAAGCACACCAAAAAATAAGTTTCGTTGAGTAACCTGTATATCTTTAATCGTGACCTATTCCGACAAATTGGAAGCGTGGTAACTGGTAATGTAGTAGACGTGAGCGAGGTAGAGATATCTTTCCCTCGCGTTGCCAGCTTGTATGAATGTATGATTAAAGATAACGCAAAATGAAAAGAATTATGTACACGAGATTATTTTATTGATCGAAAAAGATATATTGTGATTCAATGGAGGTGATGACCTCCCTTATAGTTGCGCCTCTGTACATGTGTCCTATATATTTGGTCGCACACCCACCAATAAATACAAAGTTGAGGCACTGCTTGTATAATATTTTATGAAATGTAATTGTAAATGTATTTATTCCTTCAATGAAATGAAAATTTTGCTGTCAGAAGTCGTCTCCCAAGTTTTGTAATACTTAATTTAGAAAAATTAATACTACATTGTGAGATTTAATCACTGAAATATTTACATTTAAATCAATCAACAAAAAGAAGTTTACGAGCAGATTGCTGAAAACCTCTTTTAAATATGTCTATATTTTGCTGTTGTGCAACAGTTGTTATCAGTTGGATAATTTGAAAATACAATAATGGAATATTTTGTATTTACCTCCATACCATATGGTATAACCAAAGTGCATTATTTTATATTATGGAGATTATATTAAATAATATTATATATTAACCTGGTGTATTAGTTAATAGTTTCATAGACGATAGACCAGCTTATAGGTAGGTACTTTTAGATGGAACCACGATTTTAGATTTATAGGTATATTATCTTAGATCGTGGACGAAAAATTGTGAAGCGTTTCACGAAGCACCTACACACAAGCCCGGGTTAATCCAGGTCCATTGGTCCACGGGACACCATACACTTAGTAGGCCCCTTTCAACTTTAATTTCAAAATAATTGTATCATTACATATTAACGACTTTATATTATTATATAATTTTTTACTGTATAAAAAAATACAGGATGTATCTTATGTCATTATACGCGACTTTTTTTTTTTTGAACTATTATGGATCGATGACATGGAATTTTGTTAAAACAAAAAATACGTGTTTCTCTATTTTTAACAGACAATTTTTTTATAACATTTTCAAAATTTTTAAACACGCTGTTGTACCAATAATAAAATCGACTTTATTTATTCAAATGGTAACCACTAGATTTTTTTATGGATTCTGGTAAAGCTTTTTTTCTGAACATTTTGACAATAAAATGATCAATTTTGGTTCAATAGGTTGTTAACAATGGTCCTCTAAATTTTAGTATAATATGCATTAATACCTACTTTTAACTGAAATACCTAATTTACATGAGCTAAATATTTATTTTTCTTATAACTACCTTTTTGTATACTTAAATAATTAAATCGGTAATCTAAAATGCTTAAAAAAAGACAAACAAACAAAATTGTTGGCAAACATAGTCGTTATTTATAGTAATTTTTCGTAGGATAAAATTGAGAACTATTTTATTTTATAATTATTAATAATAATTTACCTACATACCTACCTAATTGCGTTAAAAAAACATATTTTTGGGATAAATATGGGCCCCCAAAATCAATGAGCCCCATGACCGTGCCCCCTCTGCTTACCTCTAAATCCGGGCTTGCCTACACATAGGGAACATGCACGTGGCGTGTGCGGAATCGGACGAGTTTTCGTCGGGCGCCGGGATACTCTCTCGTGTCCGGAGTATATTTTCCATTTTTCACTTCAATATTTTACATAATATAATATGATACAATTTAACAAATTATTTTGTTTAGTTTTTGTAAATAATGAACAATGACCAGTCATTTGAAATTTTTTTCACGATAAATAGATATTTATTTGTTTGAAAATCCGACACAACCATCAAACCTTCGTGTTGATTTCTATATTTTACCTAACCTATGAAACCTAATCACAAAATTATTAGCATTCGGGCAGGCGGCAACGGCGTCGGCACTCGGCGTGTGCCGTGTGGCGCGTAGTAATAATTTCATGACGTGCATGAGAAAGCGAACACAGTACGCCAAACATGTCACCCGCAGTGTGACCAACCTCGGTCCCCTGATTCCCATCGGCCACGCACCACACACTACAGTATTAAATTCCGTAGACGTTATATTTACCTACTCTCACGAAAACAGATCAACGACATGTGGATGATACGGACAAGGACATTTATTTTGGTTTTTCGAACAGTAATCGCTGTGCGCCACCTGAGCTATTACGATCGTTGGTGGTAACAACGACGAGGAACGACAGCTATCGTTTACCACGTAACTACCCAATATCGGTGGACAACGAGACAACTAGTAACTACAAAACATTAGACACCGCCGACGATAACTAGATCAATTCGCAGCTGCTCGTCTGGTTCAACCGCATGAACACCACACGACACGCGTGCACACTGCACACATACAATACACAATAAACTCGTGTCTTGTAGTTCATACGTAGGTATATTGTATAATATATAAATTATAAAAGTTAAAGTAGCGACCATCAAAAATCTTATTAATTCCGTTTTACTGATGTTTTCTGTAACATTTCCTTCGACTATTTAATATAAGCGATATCTCGCTCTATAAGTGGTGGAAATCGCGCGCAGCGTCCTTCTCAATCCCAAATTTCTGAACCGGTTACACGATCGCACCTAGCACAAAGTTGTTACTTGTCAGTGTCACGCGGTTAGCCATAACCATCAGTATAGTTAACACGCGACACCGTTCACTATATTATTTATGATTTATAATATATATATATATATATATGGCTAAATAACCGAATAAAATAATATAATAAATCCGAAAAAAAAATAATGCGGTGTTGACACATTTGCAAACAAAAGGGCAATTGGTTTTCCGTTCTACGTTTCAGTTCTACGTTTTCGGAAACGGGCATTTGGCGTTCCGCTCCATACCGCGCAGGTTCTTTGTGTACTGTACCACCGCGCGGAGAACGACAACACGTCCCACTCGCACGCTTCGCATTCGCTTTGGTCGCAGTCTCTCATCAGCCGCCTAAAACGAAACTACCTCTCTCCACCGCCGTCTCCGAACATCAACACCACGCGATACCAGCCGCGCCGACAAATCGTTGCTATCATAATAATATAATATATATATCGGCACTAGCCGTGAAACGGCGGTTTTCCCGGACTCGTCACCGCAGTCATCCTGTAAATTCTAGAACCGCGATCGCGTCGGTGAGTAAAAAAAAAATAGGTTTAACAATCATAATTCATAATATTACATGGTATAAACAAGGTATTATCAGAATTTTTTTACAGTCAGCTGATTGGGTTGGCACGTGATGCTTACTGCTTAGTAATTAGTATACTATAGTAATAATTTAATAATAAAATCATTATTTTCAATGAAGAGTTTGGAATATATTGATACGTATCGGTTCAGATAGTTGAGCATTCAAGGATTTACACGTGTTATATGTATACCACGTACCAACCACCGACCCGTATCACTTATTTTAGACCCTGCGTGGTTTGGATGAAACAGATGAATGATGATTGTGGCCCATAGAAGTAGTACTACTTTATGTCGTGGCCTCGGAACTTAGCGGCAGTAGACGTTACCGTAATTCCACAGATATACACTACTATACTAGGTAGATGCCCGACTTTATATTCAACTGTGTATGGGTTTTTGAAGCCAAAGGTTGGGCAATGTTTACAATCTGTTATCAATATTATAGTATATGATATTATAGATTAATAACATCAATTTGTAAACATTTGCCAACCATATAGGTTATGGTATTGGCTTCAATTAGTATGGTCTCTTGAGTCGGGCGCCCAGTATTATAGTATGTACTATGTATATCTGTGCGTAATTCAGGAAAACAGACATACGACCTCGGATTGGTGCGCAAGTTTGTTTCCATGTTTTTCAGAAGTTCAGACTTCTGATCACATGTAAACACAGATTACAGATATATACTATAATACGTATAGTAGTATATATCTGTGCATGTAAACAATATCCCGGTCTGCTGATCAAGTGTCGTTTCGATATTGTTCTACATATATCGATATGCGCTGACGACGAACTTTAAAATTGAAGACACTAGGCCCTGGGGGCAACAACAAGATACGTCCATAAAAATACATATTAAATAAAAATTTAATTTTGGTGCAACGATAAGATATGTCCAAACAATATTGAATTACGGTGCAACAACTTGATATATGACATATCGCCTAGATAGGTGCAAATTGGGGGGAGCTTGGAAATACAATACATAGGAAATACAATTTTAAAATGCTATATTGCGGTGGTCTGCTTACCTTTATTATTTAATATATTCAGTCCCTCCAAGTCAAAAGTTGAAATTGCACCTATGGATATGTCCTAACTAGTTCTTATTGCTTCCTCAACTCATTATTAAAAGTTAGCATTAATCTATAAGAGTATAAGTTGAAGGTACCCCAAAACTATATTCTCCCTTTTTTAAAAAAATTTTAACATTTTTTTTTGGAATTTACAATGTTTTTTGTCAGTTGAACATTTTTTAAAAAAAGACTTGTCTGGTTGTTGCCCCAAGATTTTCAATTGGTTGTGTAGTGACATCTAAACATTTTATCTCACCACCCACCCACATCACAACTTTCCAATCATCTAAATTTAGGAATTTAAGCGATTTTGTGATGGTGTCACATGAATACAATGTGGTATATGAATTTGGTGCCTATGTTGATACGTATCAAATTTTTCTTCTTGAAAACCTTGTTTGATAATGTAGTTAAGCATATGACGTTTGCGCAAACTTGAAACAAATTTTGTTGTACCATGAGTTTATACCATGTAGTATACTAATATCCTTAGTAACGCCATCGTGTGCTTTAACAATCGTGATGTACCCTAAGCCAATTATAATATTTTTTACCCATCAAAATATCTATTGTTATCTCCTGCCGTCTCTGATATAACAATGTAACATTTGGAATACATCATTTAAGAAATGATTGTTGTTTTTTAACAACTAGCCGTAGATCGCAGCCAACTGATTTTTTGCATTATATTACCTGAATTAAGAGCTATAAAAGTGTAATTCTAATATTATTAATATTAATTTTATTGTTATAGTTGTGTTGTTATAAGCATCGCATTTAATTTTATTTATTAATGCCAAGCGGCTATTTTATAAGTAAATTATTTTATTATCATGTAATAAAGTAATAATACAAAATACATAATTTTTTACTTAATCTTACTAAAAAACTAAATTCTACTTTAACTTTGTGAAGGGGATGAAGGGCACCCAAACATGGTTTCGCCCAGGGCGCCAATACTCTTAGTGCCGGCCCTGTACCTATTGCTCTGGTGTATTCTGGTTGATTTTCTACTAAATTTAATTTCTGTTCACTTTTTATATTTTACTTATTTCAATATACATAATACATAATGTAGGTATACTGGAAAAAGGTAGGGAATAATGTTGTACCTAGAGACAATTTTTATTAAATTACTTTTAACAGCTCTAATTGTTAATATTCCTAGCTAATGCATTTTTAACAATATTATAGGTATGTATAATAAAGCAATAAATGTTTTTTTTCCAAACCCTAAATCAACTGTTTTCTGTGATAATTTTTTTTTTCAAACCCAAAAAATATAGTCCAAGTTAAAACGAATAATATATCTTGGGATTTACATTGAAATATAAATATATAAATAAAACAAATATAGATATTTTATTTTATTTAATAAAATCTATTACCTAAGCAAGCAATTTAGTATATAGATAATATCATTGATTATAAATACTAGTATTTACTATTTATAATCAATGATAATATATTATATTCACTTAATAATTAACGATTTGTCCAAGATACATGCATACCAATTTGGAAAGAATAAATCTTTTTAGATTTTAAAACTAATTATTTTTAAGAATGGATTACACCATTAAATTCTAAAAAATATTTAACATAAAATTACTTACCTCAAGAACTTCTATAACAAATTTTAATACACCTACGACTTACATAAAATTTATTTTTAGTGATACAAAATTGATAATTGTACATAATTTATTTTTATTTTTTCAGTATCAATTAAAAATGTTAAATTGTCTAAGCAATGATAGCAAAATGCAAATGAGACTGAATATTAAACGGCATCGACAAAAACTTCTTCAATATTTAGAGAATACTAATGATACTGTTATAAAGCCTAAAATCAAATTAGTTTCAAATGATATAGAAAAATCTAATTTGAATCACAATGTTAAACCAACAATTGCATCTAATACTGAGGTTCAAACCCCCAAAATTATACCAACCATTAAGATTACAAACTATAGGAATAAACCAACCATTCATGTCAAAACGTATGAAGCTGTGATAAATACTAAACCAAATGATCCTGAAGTTTTGACATATAATAACATAAAAAAATACAAAACCAGATCAAGTATTACTGCGAATCAACTTCCACCAAACATCAAAGTAAATATAAAAGACGAGCCTTTATCAAGTTTTCAATTAAAACAAAAACCTTTACCAAACATTGAAATAAAAGACCCTAAATCTCCACCTGCCATAAAAAAACTCAAAGAACAATTAATTGCAGAGCTATTTGATAGTTCAAGTTCTGAAGAAAACGATGATAATATTTCTGTTGGAAATAATGACAATTGGAATGAAATTTATCAAACACATAATGGGAGTGATGTAGATGAGAATGACAGCAGCAATTTACGTCTAATGGAATCAGTTAGATACGATGGACATAAAGAACTGGCCAATGACATAAGTGAAGAAAAATGTAAGTATCTATAATTTTGTCAATAATATTATTTATTATTTACAAAATGTTACTAAATGCATTTTATTTTGTTCCAAAAGATATGTATGATAGCACCGACATTGATAGTCCTGTAGTATTGGACATCAACAACCCAACCACCAACAAGAAAAGCCGGACTAGAAAACCTCAAATTAAAATTGATCAGACTAAACACAGGTTTAGAAAACCTCAAGACAGGTCGTTACACAATGCCAAAGAACGAGCATGCCGAGAAAGCATTGCAAAAAAGTTTGCTATTTTGAGAAAATCTTGCAGTTATTTGAACTCTAATAGACGTGTGCCTTCAAAACATAGCATACTTTTAGCTGCTAAAAAAGAATGCGATTTGTTAAAACATTTTGAGAAGAAAATGCTTGCAGAAAAAAAAGTATTGCGCAAAGCAAATGAAATTCTGAAGAATAGGTTAACTCAAATCTATAGCTCAATTCTATAGCTGTTTATGAGGACAAAAAATTAGCATGTTTAACTGATTATGTATGACAAGCCAGGAAAATATTGTGGTGAATTTGTCAATGTATATTTTGCACTGCATAATGTACCAACTTAATATTTTTTATGTTTGATAGGTTATAGAAAAATATGTATATTTATATTTTTATAGCAATTATTAATGGATTTTGTAAATGTATAAGCGTGTTATCTGTATTTATTATTATGTTGTGTACACAACACAGTCAACATATACATTTATAGTGTTACGCGTTTCTAATAACAACTCAAATTTCTCTTTATTTTTATATATAAAAAAGTATTAATGTTGAATAATAAATTAAATTTATTTAGTCATGGATGAATTACATTTACTTAAACTAAGTATACATTTGTGTGCTCTTTATGAGATTCTGTATAATGTCACAGATCCTCATTTAAAATCTGTTGTACATAATCAGAATCTCAACTCCATTTAATTTAATTTAATCGTTTTCATTATTATAAACCTCAACATTCCGGCAATGTTTTTGATTTTAAGTTGTAACAAATGTGATGTCTTTTAAATTATAAGTCTATTTTATTGTGTATTATAAATCAAATATTTTTCATAAATGTGTACTTTATCAATTTATCTCATAGTTTTTAAATCCTTTATCCAACTCCTCTTCTTTACAACATTCGTATTATTTTATGTGTATTCGTCTTATAAGCAAACTAGGTACAAGAAAACTATTATCCACTGTACATTATGGTTTGGATAGGGGAATATCTATATTTGTAATTAGTTGTAAATATCATCAGAATACGTACATACAAACTTGTTATGTTTAAGACACTATTAATCTATATCAATATTGCAGTTAAGTATATTACCTATTTTGTAATTTATATGATAATAACTGAACAAAATCAAACAATTGTTGTGTTTTGGGATACTACATATTATATGAAATAAAAACAAGAGACAGCACAAATATCATATACTGATTGTCAACTGCAAGAATGGTGGTATTTAATGCATTAAAAGAAAATTTGTTAGCAATTTTGTAGAAGTAGAATGACAAAAAACAATATATACACTTATGAAAATAGAAATTACAATCTCAAATTAACTACCAGCAATAAAATAAATGTTGGACAAGTTGGTATCATTCAGCTATACTACAAGAGTCATGGTGTGGGGTCACTGCAATAGTGTACAAATTCAATTCAACAATATAATATTAAGATTATTGTATATATGAAAACAATTCTGAGAGAAGACTGTTAGTATACATTACTATAAATATACCTATTTTATGATATTATTTCTATTGCAGTAATTTAATTCATTGCGAGTGAAATAGTAGGTCTAATTAGCCGAAAACGTTTTGTTTCATAAACTTTAAAAGTTTCAAGTATCAACTAATATTTTTAAATTTTAAAAAAAATAAGTAAATTCGTTAGTCTTAGTCAAAACATAAATTTTTTCAAAACGTGAACTTCAAATAATAATCAAAAAAATGTGGTCATATAGTTTTTAGATTATTTGGCTACAGTATAAAATAATTATGAGAAATTTTATTTTGAATTTTCAAATTTCAGATATAAAAAGTAAAACTTTTATAAATTTCTAACTAAAAATAGTTTGCAAATTTTGTTGCTCCACTGTACAGTAGATTACTAGGGTCACTGTAATGGATTGTGTAAGGTTTTAATTCAATGATATAATGTATTTGTAAACTAAATACGATTCTGAGCAGAGACGGTTTGTCAGCCAAGGATATCTTATATTATATTTATATTGTTATTACTATTATCATTGATACGATAGCTGATAAGTTGAATTAATAAAATTTGCGCATTATCCTATTTCAATATTTGTATATAATAATATACTTGAAAAATTTCAAGTACCAACGAATATTTTTTAATTACAAACAACTAAAATCATTATTCTTGGTTGTTCAATATGTAACTTTGTCCAAATTTGAACATAAGAAAACTATAAAAAAAATATATATATTTTTTTACCTAACCTACTTACTTGGAACCTTGTTTAACAGCTTCTGTAAAATCTGTTATCATTGTTTATTATTTAAAATGTTTGTTTTCATCAATAATCGCTGAACCAAAGTTGTTAAATTTAATATGCCGACTGCCGTGTAATACTAATATATACAATATTATACTTGAAACACAAAAATAAATATTGTTTCCATACTCTTTTCACCATAAGAAGGCATCTCAGGAGCCAACTTGGACATAGGCGCAAATAGGGGGGGCTTTAGGGGCTAAGCTCCCACAAAAATGTCCATAGCCCTCCCAAACATTTCCTACATTTTGTTTTAAGCTTATTCAATATTATCAAAGTAAGGCTTTAGGCCCCCCAAATCTCAAACACTATTTGCGCCTATGTGCGTAAGGCTATACAACATGGCAGATGTTCAGACGGTTGACTGTAGGATGACAAATGTGTGTTGCCTGACTCCTGCCAAGATACCTTCTTGAAATGAACATTAATTATGATAATGATAATGAAGCATAAACCAGTCTACTACTGTATTTAAATTTCTCCATAGTTTTACCAATAATTCTAATATTATACAATGATAATAAAACATAAGAATTTTGATTTATAGCTGAAAATAATCGTTTTATTGTCTGAAATAATAATAATGAATATATTTAATCTTATTTTTTATCTGATTCAATAACTATTGGTTGCTTATTATATACAAATTAATGAAATATAATAAATTAATTTTGTATAGAGTTTATTACATAAGTCTTAATAGACATATTTAGTTATTATTAATGATCACATGTTTAATTAAATTTAACACTTGGATTTTCTTCATTAACAAAAAAACATACTTAAATATGAAAGTCGCACATCAGATAGCATAGTCAGACAATTCTTCATGTCTAGAGTATATATAGGTCCAGTAAGACATGAGTTGTTAGTGACACAAATGTATATAACTTAATGTGTATAATTGTAACATGTACACATTAGAATACAAAAAGTATAACCCATAACCGTGAGCATTTCAAGTGCTTTTAGTAATGTTGTTACTGTTGGAATTGTAATCAGACAAAAATTGTACAACTTTTACAAGGACATAGATGGCAGTTCAATGATTTAGAGATAAATATAATTATTAGTAACATTTTTTTCTCTTACATAGTCTATGTAATTATTTAACATGTACAAGCTATGTAAAAAAAAAAAACTGCCTGGTATAAGGCACACATTAACTATCAATCAACAATAACAAGTGTCCGTTAAATGTGGCTATATAAATATTAGATTTCTTATATAATAAAAGGATCAGCATAATTTTTTTTTGAGTTCAACATTTTTTTTTTTTTTATCATAAAAAATAAATGAAAAAAATTAAGTTATAAAATATATATATATGTCGCCCAACGTTTTCAACTTACTAGGTTTCAACATAAATAAGCTCATCTATTCAATTATTTTCAACACTTTGCCAATAGCAATAGTTTTACCTGGAAAAATAAATTAAAATAAATTAAAACAATTTAACTGTCAATAACAAGACAAACAATATTAAATTTGTAGCCGAATTTACAGTATTGTAGGCAACAATGTTGTTGTACAATAACTATTTTTTTCACTATTGTCATTGTTACGTCATCTAGTCAACGATTGGATTATATACCAATAATTGAAAAATACAGACTATTTTTATCTGATTACTTACTACTTTTTTAAATTTTTAATTAATAACAAAACTAGCTGAGGGCTCTCAATACCAATGACTCTCAATACAAGACAGTACAAAAAATCTTAGTCAATACAATTTTTATTTTTACGTCTCATATTATTTAAAAATAATAATTTTAATTTAATGGATTTTTTAATTTAAATATTCCATATATTTGCAATATCTTATACCGGGTGATTCTTTTATCAAACAACACTCATTGTTTCAAAAGATGTAAATTTTGTTGAAAATATAAAGGGGATTCGATACCGTGATTTTCTGTTTTCGTCTAACACACGCGGGACACAGTATTTTAGACGTATTTTTTGCCAAACATACTAATTGATCTAATGAAGTGATAAGTACTCTGAAAACAGATTTGAATTCGTCATCACGTCTACTTGAAATTGACTTTCCCACATTTTTGATTTTTTGATTTTAGCTTCTCAAAAAATTGGAATACAAAAATGTTCAAATACTCTTTTTTTGTATGACTTTTTCTGGAATTTGGGAGATAATATCAAAAATGTAGATCAATTGGTATGTTTGGCAAAAAACACGTCTAAAATACTATGTCACGTGTGTGTTAGACGAAAACAGAAAATCACGGTATCAAATCCCCTTAATTAGGATAGTAGCTATTGCCTTAGCTATTGCTATTCTGTGTGATAACAAAGCAATGAAAACCACACTCTGCAGTGTACACCCCCACCACACATTATCTACTACTGTTGTTATTGTTAGTTTATATAAAAAATAGACAACTCGCTGTGTCAGTGTCGATGACAGGGAAAATAATAATTATGTGGGTTTTAATATTAGTACAGCTATTAAAAAATGTTAGTATGGGTTAGGTTAGTGTTTAGAAGCCCAGGGAGCTATTTTGTATATAACACCCTGGACCAGTCCACCCCCTGTATACTCTATTTCCAACACGATTGCAAAAACTGTGTGGCTTCGGAACAGTAGGGCGACTGTCATTGGCAGCAGAAGTGCAGTGCCAACAAGACAGTACATGTGTGAACTGCTGCGTATTTTCTTGGGGATTTTTTATTTGGAATAAAGTAGTTGTAATTAACATTTTGTCAATTTATTTCTATCTTAGAGAGTGTAATAACTAATAAGCATTGTTATTGTCTGGAATACATAAATAATACACACAATAGATTATTTTCATTTTTGACAGTACCAATATTATGATTTGTGTAACATATTTTAATTTAAATCTTTAGCGAAAATTGCAAAATGAATAGAACGTCTAAATATTTAAACAAAGTACAAACCTTCATCTCTAAGTGTGAATCTACCCATTTGTGGGAAAAGTTTGAATTCTTCAAGGCAGACAACACCAGAACATTCAAGCCTCATTATGACTACTTGATCTTGCTTAACAAATCTTGGCCTCATATTTGATTTCAATCCAGTTTTTCTATCAACTAAGCATATTAACGCCTGAAAAAAATTAACCAAAAAAAAAAAATCATATAGTATAGCAGTTTTAAAAATAAATTTACAAGAAAACTAATGTTTTGATTATCTATTTTAATTTACCTTAACTTCTACTACTTCAGCAACACAATGGATATGCATAACTGCTGAATATCCAGCACAAATAATGCTTTTATGCTCTAATATGACAACCTAAAATTAAATATATCCACTTTTAAAATACATTCTATAAATTTATATATTCAAATTCTTTATACCTGTCCATCAAATATACGACAAGTTTTAACTGGATTAATTGGATCACACAAAATAAAACCAGGAGAGACATCTTCTTCTTCGACTCCTTTTAGTTTGACTTTGATATTTTCACCTGGTCCAACCGAGGTAACTTCTTCATCATCTGACCACAATTGGTCAACAATAACAGTTGTCTACAAATAATATGCATTATTACTGTAGGTATAGGAAATGTGATAATTCATACCGAAGTATAAAACATACCCTATTTGGCATTAACACTAGAGTTTGTGTTTTTCTTGCTTCGCCTGATTCTACTTTTCCCATGAGTACAGTTCCCATGTCTTTATATTTTTCTACAACAGGCATTATAAAAGGGCCATCTGAACTACGATTTAATAAAGGTAAATTGTCAATAAATGGAATAAAAGCTGGCCCTCTGAAAAATAAAAATAAAAATGTAGTATGATTTTTCTAGAAGAAAAAAAAATATTAAAGCCCTTACCTATACCAAGGGCATATAGATTCTTCAACCTGGTCTTTTAGTCCTAAACCAGTTTGACCAGACACAGGCATAAATGTTAAGTCTTTAGCTACATTAAACCCAAGCTTTTTCAGGTAAGGTAAAATTTTGTCCCTACATTCTTCATATCTTGCTTTAGACCACAGGACGGTCGAGTCATCCATTTTATTTATTAACACCAGCATGTGTTTTACACCTGCTGTTTTTGCTAACATAGCATGTTCTCGGGTTTGTCCACCTCGATCAAATCCAGTTTCGAATTCACCTTTACGAGCAGAAATAACCTTAACACCAAAATTACAAATTAATTTAAGGTTACCTAATTTGGTATTCAACATTTTTTTTTTTTTTTCATAAACGCACACATACAATCTATAAAATTTACTTCAATAAGCATATAAGATATGGGTTAAAAAAAACATGGATTTCTTGAAAAAGATGCGATACTTAGCTTGGTGTTTTGTTTATGGTAATTAAGGAGGGATATTTAATTCAAATGGTCTCGACACCATTTTCTTTTGAGTCTAAGTTGTGGATTTCTGGGCAGTGAGAATGTATGTAGCTCTTTTATTAGTGAGTTAGGGTGATTTTTCAGTCTATCAAAAAAACATTTGTAAAAAGTTTCACTTTGGCTATATCAGGTAGAATACCTAGATCTTGGTGGAATTTAGAGACAAGAAGGGAGCGTTGGTGATTTTTCTAAGAGTAATGTTCTGAAAGACTTGAATTTTGTTTAAATTTGAATTTTTGGCCGATCCCCAGAGTTGTAATCCATGTGTTCATATAGGCTTTAGGAGAGTTTTGTATGAAGTAGTTTGGTTTTTAATTTAGTACATTTATTTTTTCATAACAGTGTTTTTAGCAATCTTGATTGATTGTTAAGGACCAATCTTTTAGCTTTAATATGTTTGTTCCAAGTTAGTTTTTGGTCAAGAACTACTAAACCTGAATATTTAACAGCATTGATGGTGGGATAGGTATGTTATTAATTGAAACAATTGGAGATTGACCATGTCTAAAGGTAAGTTGTATGAACCGATTTGTTGTGATTTACTTTTACACGCCATTTTTCTTACCATTCGGATTGCAGATTTAAATAAGACTGTAAATTAGTAGAGGCTATAAATTATAATTGGGTCGTTATGAATTGATAAAATTACTTTATTATTTGCATAGTCAGCAATCAAGGTATTTGGAGTTGTGGGCTGATCAGAAGCATATATAAGTCTGAACAGATGGCCCTAGTGCCATACTCAGTCAAAGGCCTGAGATATGTATAAAAAGGCAGCTGTGCACTGCAGAGTGCAGTAGCATTTTTTTTTCAAGAGATGTGCTTATATCATCAACTAATCTATGGACTTGGTGTATCGTACTATGTTTAAATCTAAAGCCAATTTGTGTAGGAGGAAGTATATTGTTTTCAAGTAAATGAAAAAAAAACGGAGACAACCGTTGAAGAATTAGTCTTTCACAAATTTTTGAAAGATATGGTAGAAGGTGAATAGGTCTATATGAGTTTGGATTATCTGGAGATTCTCTGGCTTGGTAAAAATGTTTGGCCGATTATATTTAAATGTGAACCCTAGTTATTATAAACCCTAAACTTTATTATACTATTACTTATTACTAAAATGTAGAGCTAATAGTAATATTTCAATATTAATGACTAGTAAAAGTGTAAATATACAATAAAATGTTCATAAATTGGTAACTATCATTATAAATTAAAACCTACCAAAACAGCTAAATCAGCTTGAGCAGTTCCACCAATCATGTTGGGTACAAAACTTTTGTGACCAGGTGCATCCAATATAGTAAAATGCTTTCTCTCGGTTTCAAAATATGCTCTGCCAACTTCAACCGTTTTGCCTTTTTCTCTTTCTAAAAAATAAAAATTATCATTATTATTTTAAGTAGTTTATCTAGTAAAATATGAAACTTAATTTCTTCATAATTATCATTTATCAAATACCTTCTTGATTAGTATCTAAGGCCCATGATAAGTACCACGATTCTCTGCTTCTTTCTTTTGCTTCTTTTTCATATTTATCTAGAGTTCTTTTATCGACCATACCAGTAAGTGCCATTATTTGACCACCAATTGTTGATTTTCCAGCATCTAAATAAATAAATAGATATAAATTATTATAGTTACGGCACGGTATTTTGCATATTAATTATTAACTTTTTAAAGGTATTTACAATAAAAATATAATTCACATATATATTTCAAAAGTTTATCTTCAGTTATCTTAATATTATTTTTTGAATTTAAAATAGATATGTTACATATAAAAATGATTCATGTACAATTAATATTAGTATTACAAAAAAATCTATATACAGTATGTAAATCAATTAGAAAGTCAGATCTGTAAATATAATTACTAGTATAAATCATCAATATATAAAATGTGTTGATTTAAATTTAAATAATTTATCTTAAACTGTAGGTACCTATATTATGCACCTACCAAAATTATTTTAATGTAAGGTTGAGAATAAATTACGGTTGCATAAATATATACTAAACAACTTAATGAGACACACAATAATAACATTTTAAACTACAAACGCATAACATTGGATGAAAATCATGTCAGTCAAAAATCACTTTTTTTTTAGAGATGACACATTATCAAGAAAATTAAATAGAAATCAAGCAGATTAAAATTACTAAATAAATAGTTTATAGTATTTAACCTTACTAATTTAATTTAACTTCAATGGCAACCATTAGGTACTAATAATATAATGTACTTAATTTAAAATAGGTAAGGTAGTACCTGCTATAGCTACTACCTAGCACAATATTAGAAAAATGTACTTTTAGTTTTAATAATTGTATATAATAGTTCAAGTGATGGTATAAAAGAAATTGTAATTCAAATATATTATGTATACCTATTATGTATTTAATTTTAATTTTAATCGAAGAGTAGTACCTAAAAAGAAAAAAATTCAACAAAATAAATTTCAAATTTAATGCGATTGATTAAAATAGAATGGATGAACCTTTGGTTAATAAACAAAATGTATTGTTTAAGAAGTATCATTGTCTGATTAAGATATATTTAAGATAGATTAAGATATATTAAGATAGATTAAGTTATATTAAATCATTTTAGTTATACTATACCTACGCAGTAATAAACCAATTGTTGCATTCTGGACTAATAACAAATGTATTTATAATATAATAAATGTACCAGCTGAATGCATTATTTATGAAAGGAGTTAAATCCAAAAAATAAAACTATGGAAATTTAAAAAAACTATACCAGCACTTAGTAAGTTCTTTACACAAACAAAATGTTTGAATTGTCATTTACACACAACTATCATATAAATTTGACTCCATTCATAATTAAATAATCTGTCTACTTGCCTATAGGCTATAGCCACAATATTTTACAAAAATAAATTAAATTAGATTGTATAATTCATACTTTTACATAACATGTACATAGTAAGTACATACAAACAACCCATTTTTTTATGCAATATTTTTAATTGTTCCGAGTCTTACCTACGTGTCCAATAATGACTATGTTGATATGCTCCTTTTTAGGTTTTGGCTCAGATTCTTCAATAGCCTTTTTAGCAATGGGTTTAGGTTTTTCTTCATCACCGTCCACATCAATGTCAATGTCGATATCATTATCAATCTCAATAATGGGTTTAGCAGTTCCGTCCTCGGGAGTGCTGGAAGCACCATCCTCCCACGAGTCAAGTACAGCAGCTGAAGCCCCTCCGCCGGTGTCACCGGGCCAACGGGTCTCCTATGCCGTCCACGTCTACAAACATCGGACAAACAGGCCCAATAAATTAGGACACGTCATAACCTTAAAACTAAACCACTTACTAGTCGTTTTCTTGTCACCACCGCCGGTAGTTTCATCTTCAGGACCACCGTCAACATCGTCGGATTTGGACGAAAACGAGGTGAACGACGGAATAAACTCTACCGCGTTTACGT
The DNA here is from genome assembly GCF_005508785.2 of Acyrthosiphon pisum. Lineage (NCBI taxonomy): Eukaryota > Metazoa > Arthropoda > Insecta > Hemiptera > Aphididae > Acyrthosiphon > Acyrthosiphon pisum. The sequence goes on from NC_042494.1 coordinate 6,743,476, forward strand.
TCAGTTTAGTGAGTTTCTGCTGCAAATCAGCGGCACTCGAATCTGTTAATTCGTCTTCCTCCCAAGAGTCCGGCGCCGCGTTATTGGACATATCTAAGGCCGTTTGTCGGTACCTACGCGTCCCGTATTACGTACACAGATGAAAATGCGAAAACCCAATCACTGCATTGAGGAACGAATCGACGTAGACAGAAAAAAACGTGTTTGGAATTAAGAAAAAAAATAAATACCGAATCACCAATCACGAGATATGGTGCGAATGTGCGATACAAGTGTAGTGCTGTAGTTTTCCACTGGAAAATGATGGCGCCACGCGTCCATAATTGCAGTACAGCCAACCCCGCGGACCGGCAACTGCAGCTGCTATCATCACACGACGTCTGAGATATGTTTATGTTCTTATCAGAATCTGTGTTATCAATCGTTAACAAAATCGACGATTCGATCTACGGACTAAGATAGTACTATCTGCTGCTGATGTAGAGATGATAAGGTAATACTACTTGCAAGTTGTGATTTGTAAATATTCCGGTCTCCGGGTGCCAATTTCGGCGACAGCTTGATCCACTACGTAAAAAACTTATTATCTTCTCTACATCGTGGTTTGATCATAGTTCACGTCAGACGATAGTACCACGGGAACGCGATAGTTAGTGACACCATTCACCGGGAGCCTGTGTTTTCTTTTTGTTGCATGAAAAACACGAGGAACAGAGGATTTTCTTTTTAAAATAATATAAGATTGTAAAGTTAAAACTTAACAAGTGTACCTGACTGATTATTATTGTTTTATAATTTATACTTCAATGTTTTCGTTGAATAAGAACTATTTTCAGTACCGTCAAATTGTACTAAGGAACAACTTGGGACAGTTTTATACATTAAAATGCCTAACTTCTAAACTAATGATGCTACACTTTTGATGTTGGTGTCAAAAGTTAGATTGCTTATTACACCTTAGGGCCGTTCTTACCATATCCGGTAAAGTATCGATTAATGCTAACCGACTGATAACAGATTTTATTACCGGCAAAATTTGGCCGGTTAAGTGTCGATTAACTTCAACCGGACATTGTAAGAACGGCCCTAATAGTTTTAGATATTTCAGTTTTACTTAAGTAAATTAAAATTTTTTTTTTTACCTATCCCAAGTTTAGCTTGAACCAGTCTACTAAAAATCCATAAAAATCAATTCAATACCAATTACAACTTGGGACAGATAAAAACTTTTTAAAAATGTTGTTCTGTAATATTAGGAAAAAAATTCAAAAAATTTTAAATATTTATATTTTAACATAGGTGACTGACTTTTCCTGGGTCATCAGTAAAATTTATCTCGTCATAATTCAATATTGCCTCCGGTTTGACATGAGTTTTAAAGTCTACAACAGTTCATCAAAGTAATTATTAATTAAATTATGTGTACCTACCTACCTATATGTGGTCCCAAGTTGTGTTATATGCATAAATCATAAACTAAGTACAACGTTTAAAAATTAATCAAAATAAATTTCGTTTTTTTAACTTTTAACTACACATATTTATCCATGAAAAATAAAAAATGCAAATATGTGATTTAAAGTTTAAACCATAGTTAATGACTTATCGATAACGATTTTGATACTAAGAATTTAAAGATCAAATTTTGACAAGAGGCGTAAAAATGTAGGTATATTAGGTAGAAAGTCAAATTAAATTTTTATAAGCGTTTGAAGTTCAAATGTTTACATCATTGGATATTCCACTCGATATCTCATGAAGCCATTTTCTTATTTAGTTTTAATTTAAAAACGAATAACTGTAGACACTTGAAAGTTGAGATTTATATCATATATGTTTATTTTATCAATTCCTATAGTTGATAACATATTAAAAATAATTTGACTTGATTTGAACTGTTTACGGACAATTTCATACATCAATTTTTTTATTATTTTTTTTCTGTGAATATGAAGTTTTATCTGTTGGGCCAAAAAGTGTAAAAATAATTTAATACAAGGCTCCAGATATATTGTTACAATAGCAGTTGAAAAATATTAAAAATACAAAGGCACAGTTTTTTTTTATAAGCATTTGAAGTTAAAATATTGACATAATTTATCAAATTTAAAATTGAATAATAATTTTGTAGTTAAAAATTTATAAAATGTTCAACTTTTATATCTAAGGATTGAAAATTTAAAACAAGATTCCACGTAAATATTTAATTCTGTTGCCAAAAATTCTAAGAAATACATAAGCACAGTTTATTTTTATAGTCATTTTAATCTCCAATTTAGACGAAATTACATATTAAAAAACCTGGAATAACTATTTTAGTTATTTTGTTGTGATTGTATAATATTATTCGTGGGTACTTGAAACTTCTAAAGTATACTATTATATATCTATGATAGTACCACGGTTTTTTGTTGATGTATAACTCGTTATTTTGGAATTTACTATAGGTACCTACCTATTATAGGTCAATTTTTTTTAAATAGGTACTATAAACTATAATATAATATTATGTCTTATACCTAGACTGACATACCGTCTCCGCTCAGAATCGTTTTTCTTATACAATGATATTATATCATTGAATTCAAATTTAATACCATCCATTATACAGTGACCCACTTGTAACCTACTGTACAGCAGAGCGAAATCCACTTACCCACCTTTTTTTTTTCTTAAAATTTAATTTTATGGCCGTCTATATGTTCAAAATTAAAAATAATAATTTAACACTTTAATTATATTTATTTATATATTTAATAATTTTTTTTTTACTTTTTTCCGTCGTTTTTTTTCCTACATTTAATCTAAGAACTGCAATATCGTATTCGTAGATAATAAAAATTAAAGATTTTAAGAATGGATAGGTCGCTTAGGCTTTATAACATTAGGTACCTCGGTCCGAAAGAGCAGATATCTTGTATAATTGTCTCACAAAGGTGCTTTTTTATGTAATTTTGTTCTGTGGTAATATCTATAAATAGTAAAATAAAAAAAAAAAGCACCTACATTCATTTTTTGAAACCTTATAATAAGGCATATCCATTCTTTATTAATTATTATCAATGATTGTGTTACACTGTATTACTATTTTTACATTAAACATTTTTTTTATTTATTATTTAGAAAAAAAAACCAAGTCATTTATGTTTATTAAAATTGTTAATTATTACTTTACTTGTTGACTTTTTCATTACTTTTGAATTTAATTTATATTATTTTTCTTATTTGTATTAATAAGATTCGATTTTCAAATGGGAAACGGACAATGGTTGAGTAATCAAGTTTAGATTGTATATTATATGTAATTTCAAATTTGCATATCTTTTAATACAGGATTTTACACCATATAAATGTATAATACAAGGTAGGTATTGTAAGGTATAATACAAAAAAAAAATAAAATAAAATACCGTATTTTAACATCACTAGTTACACATACTAAAGATCATGACACATTTGATTACATTTGTCATGCTATAGATATTTTTCTAATATTTATGCGTGTCGCGTGCACAGATATATAAAAATAGGTTATACTGTACAGCAGACAGTGGCGTCATTTGAGGGGGGGCAAGGTGGGCATTTGCCCCTGTCTGATTTTAAAAGCGGCCCGATGGGCCGATTCCCAGTTGTTGCCGTTTTACCATTATTATATTTTATAAGCGCAAAAACATGCCTATTTTATAATATTTTCAAAAAATATTATACTATAATATATTATACTAAGAAAGTAAGAAATTATTGTCACATTGATACATTTTTACTAATTAATAGTTGGAATATATTTATATTTAGACGTATGCGGTGACGTACCTACACATTGTATGTTTGGGTATGTATTTATGTAGGTATGTTTGTTTAGGTTATAATGACAACAAT
>NC_042494.1:6747626-6748699 GCF_005508785.2 Acyrthosiphon pisum
TTTATGCTGAATTCAAAACTATTTAAAAAAATTCCCGCAAACTTATCGTTCAAAAGTTATGGCAATTCAAAGTTGTCGATATTATCAAATATTATGCTAAATAATTAATTTCCGACGAGCGAGTGCCCACGCCGGCAATACTTTTACTTAGAAATAATATTGAGAAAAACCGAGGTTCACCTGATGTGGTTTTACACAAAAAATCGGGGGATATTTTCGATTTGCGGAGCGGAGCGACGGCACCGAGGAGCGTAGCGACGAGTGCCGATACACGCGTAGTCACTGCCATATTTGATAATATCGACAGCTTTGAATTGCCATAACTTTTGAACGGTAAGTTTGCGGGAATGTTTTCAAACAGTTTTGAATTCAGCATAAAAAAACATGTATTTAAAAAAAAAAATTGAAAAAAAAGGGTGTCCGGTAAAGTAGATTTGTTCCTTACATTAATCTTTTAATTTGGGCAAAATATGACTTAAAAATAATAAATAGGTGGTGTGGCTAAAAATATAAAATTACCGCAAACTGCTCAAGAATCGAAAATAATTTCTGGTATGTTTAATAAACAGACAAAACTTGAGCGGCTGAGCCAGAAATCAAGCAATAAAAAAAAATATATATTATTAGATATTTGAGATAATATTAATTTGTAAATATATCGTATACCTGTATAAGAGTAATAAAGTATAGGCTATAAGTGTTGAATCAGGTAAAATTGATTTATAAATAATGCAGTTGATACATATTTTCAAAAATAAAAAAAGGAAGATATCCTATAATAAACTACCTACTAATATTATTGTTTATCAATATAAATATTGCCATATAATAGTTTGTAGACTTTTAACTGATATAGGTATGCAATTGTTTTTCTAAAATATCTGCTACCTTTTATTTAAAAATGATGTTACCTAGTTAATAAAAAGGGTACCATAAAAAAATGTAAGCAGTTAATATGTGGTTGCGATCAAGGCGAGCAGTTTTTTTTTACCCATTCGGGCCGGTCAAAACCTTTGCCCCCCTCTATTGAAAACTGAAATGACGCCACTGACAGCAGAGCGAATTCTACTACC
>NC_042494.1:6749617-6767062 GCF_005508785.2 Acyrthosiphon pisum
AATTTTTTTTTTCTATAGATATCAATCAAATTTTATTTGTTCGGTAAAAATGCGTGAAAATTTAATGCAAGGCTCCTGATATATTGTTACAATAGCAATTGTAAAATATTAAAAATACATAGGCACACATTTTTTTTATAAGCATTTGAAGTTGAAATTTTGACAAAATTTATCAAATTTAAAATTGAATAATTATTTTGGAGTTAAAAATTTATAAAATGTTCAACTTTAATATCTAAGGATTGAAAATTTCAAACAAGATTTCATGTAAATATATAATTCTGTTACCAAAAATTCTAAGAAATACATAAGCGCAGTTTATTTTTATAGTCATTTTAAGTTCAAATTTGGACGAAATTACATATTAAAAAACCTGGAATAACTATATTAGTTATTTTGTTGTGATTGTATAATATTACTTGTGGGTACTAGAAACTTCTAAAGTATACTATTATATATCTATGATAGTACCACGGTTTGTTATTGATGTATAACGCGTTACCTAATGGATATTGTGATATGATTAATTTGGAATTTATTATTGATACCTATTATAGGTCAAATTTTTTTTAATACTATAGATAAGTATACCTATAATAGGTATGTCTAATACCTAGAATGACAAACCGTCTCCACTCAGAATCGTTTTTTTTATACAGTGATATTATATCATTGAATTCAAATTTAATACTATCCATTATACAGTGACCCACTTGTAACCTACTGTACAGCAGAGCGACATCCACTTACCCACCTTTTTAAAATTAAAATTAATATTAAAACGGAATATGTTTCGTACGATATACAGATATTTTTCTGCTGAATTCAAATATTTTTCAGAATCAAAATTAGACAACGTTAACTAACTTTAATTTTGTCAAAACAAATAACAAATGTATGTTTTTGTAAAATTCGTGTAGTGAAATTTATATGGTTATCGAGCTATTGACATATTGTCCATGTGCGTAAAGAGAGGATACCCGCATTCAAATTTCACTCATTTAAAACTAACACATAGATCCCGGTGGCTATGATAAGATTAGAAATTGCCTAAACGTTGCCCCTTAAATAATGACCTTAGCGAGGCCCCTTTACGGTACCCAGTTAGGTTGAATTATTATTCATCTGTTTATTATAATTTATTATAAATTATCATATTTGGAAAATTATTAATATATTTTTTAAAAATTTGATACTGAAAATAATTTTGTTAAAAATTAAAATCCAATTGCTTTTGAAAACTTCTTAGAATTTTAAATTTTGACATCCTTAATTCATCTACCAAATTTACTTTCCTATCGAACAAGAAACTGAAGTTTAAAATCGAACCATTTTTACTGCTCCAAAAGGTCTTGGCACACACACAAAAAATAATAATAATAAAAAACACATTATTACTATAGAATACTATTGCTTTTATTATTAAATTAATAATATAATTGACAACTGACATTTTTAAATAAATAGATTGGATTTTAGATTCTGAGTGGAACGATGAATGTATTGATTTTACAATGATGTGTGTTTTTTTTAAATTTTTTTTGTGTCTGTCTACACGATAAGTAGTCGAAATAATGCTACGATTTTCAACTTCAGTATCTTGTTCGATCAGAAAGTGAATATCATTGGTGCATTGGGGAGGTCAAAATTTAAATTTCCCAGTAGTTTTCAAAAGCGCCGGGAAAATCAAAAGAAAAATTAAGGAAAAACGGGAATTTTTACGCAAAATCGATTTTTCACAAAATTGAATTTGGTTTTTGGTGTAACTTTCTTATTTGTATTAATAAGATTCAATTTTCAAATGGGAAACGGACAATGGTTGAGTAATCAAGTTTAGATTGTATATTATATGTAATTTAAAATTTGCATATCTTTTAATACAGGATTTTACACCATATAAATGTATAATACAAGGTATTGTAAGGTATAATACAAAAAAAAATAAAATAAAATACCGTATTTTAACATCACTAGTTACACATACTAAAGATCATGACACGTCATTTGATTACATTTGTCATGCTATAGATATTTTTCTAATATTTATGCGTGTCGCGTGCACAGATATATAAAAATACTTGATAGCCGACTTCGGTATTATTCACGATTTAAGATGGTTCTATCTAAAATCTTAAATCGTGGTATTATTATTGTTGCCAATAAAATGGCTTCCATCCTTATCTAATAGGTGAATATTTATGTTGTACAGTATTGTTAAGTGACGATGTTATATAATATGTATATCTGTGATGTTACTAATTTTTACATGACGATGTTATATGACGTATATATTTAATCGTGATATATACAAAACGACGATGTAGAGAAGATATTCTTCAGCTCTATATCGTGTACAAAATAGTATCTTATCACCTACCGTATCAGTTTAATTTGTAAACAGTCACCTCTTAAATAACGATTGGCGCCATTTTGTTGGAGACATTATTTTGTATGTATGGACTATTAAAGCAGTCGGCTAATAGTATTTTTTATATATTATCTGTGGTTGCATATCACTCACGATGTAGAGCAGTGAAGATTTTCTGATGTCAATTTACATATTTATTTTATCACTGACCATATCCAGACATTATCCGTTATCATAATCCGGATTCCGACGTTTCCGTCATAGAATTCTATGTTTCCGTTCCCTTATACAATGGTACAAACCTTAGATCTTTTACAATAATAACAATATAATAATAATATGTCGATCCAAGGTAAAAACACACTTTTGGCGTCACGTTGGCGATCATGTGTAGCGCAGGTTAGTTGCGGTCGAGTGACTCAACACCGCCGCCGGACAAGTGCTGCCCTCGCGCGCGCAACGCCGGCTCTACATGACCGTATCAAACATGGCTGCCAAGTGAATACTGAATAGTTTTCCTCCAAAAACGCATCACGTTTCCGGTCACGCATACTTAAAACAGCAGGTTTGATTGATTTTTTCTTTTCTTTATAATTTTTCTATTACATCCTACACACATAAACACGCGCGCACTTACACGCACTCATACACTTATATTTTACATTCACTCTAACTTGCCGCATTACTGAATACCGTTCTGCCGTAAATTTGCAATTTCTAATAATTAGTATCGTATAACCATAACACTTGTAATCAACTCTCACAAGCCATTATCGATTGTTTCATGGGGACGCTGGTTCGGGATCGACAACAGTCATAGCAGCAGAGCAGTCGTCCGCTTAACGGTATTTGCGAGGCGCAGTGAATTCGGCCAAACAATCCACTTATTGGGAGATTCGTCTGAAATAAGACGCCCGCCGCTGTCAATTTGGAACGCCTTTGGCGAACATTTGCCGTACAGGTATGATGAAACCGCTTTTATGAAATAGATCTTGCGTGCGCAATAGAATTATTATCCAATATAATAAAACGTGAATATGTAAAAAATCTGTTGCATAGTCGCCCTCGTGGTATCTAGTGTCTACAACTGTTTAACTGGTAGGTTAGTTGGCTCTCCGATCATGATGAGATATATTTCAGGTAGATACAGTTTTAAGGATTTAATAATGCTAGGATTTACAACTGTTGACGTCTGTCGAACGTTCACACCCATCCACCTACCTATAGTTATATCTGACTTGTGTGTAATATTACTTTTTGTTTAAACATGTCTGACACTGACCTATTATCAATTAATATATTCTGTTCTGTAACTTTACATTTCTCATGTAATATTGGTATGTTGCTGTCAGCACTTGTCGACAGGTTTTTCCATTTTTGAACCAGAATATACAAATATACTTATATTTATATTAATTCACATTACCTTAATGATTCAAACATCAGTGTTTAAAGTTATTGGTGTTAATAGTGATGTAGATACCTATAACAAACGACAACATGACACAAACTCTGTATAACATTACTTTCTGATCACCTAGATACCTACGTTTGACTTTTAAAATTACCACATTTCAGTTATCATTTTTCAAGCGTTTTGCACTTTCTTAACACGTTGACGGGCAGTAACTGCTATAGCAGTCATCCTGATTCAAGTTGTAATATGACCATGACTGGTATAGCAGTTATATATAAAAATTCGTAAAATGGCATGACTGCTAGAGCAGTTGCGTTTCTTGTGGCTTCGCCACAATAGAAATTATCTAGTGTCCTATTGTGACTTACTAACAATTTGGGCAAAAAAAAATCAAATATTCTAAAAATTATATAAAAATCTATGGATTATGCCCAATCAGAGTGACTACCAAATTACAGTAATTTGCATAACTGCATTAGCAGTCATGTCCGTCAATGTGTTAATTTTATTAGTGTTAGTTTATAAGCTATTAAACCGTTTGTTTATTAAGTGACAATTGAATTAATCTATAAATTAGGAACCTTTTTTATATTAAGAGCATTAATTTCTAACTTAAAACCATTAATTCACTATAAATTGTATACCTACTTAATATCCCATAAATTTGTTCATCACACAAACTTACCTAAATGTTTTAATTAATTTTTATTATAAACGACATGGTTAAAGATATGTTTACATTTTTAAAATCTTACCGTCTTAATAATATTGTTTAAAATGTAAAGCATTAATTTCTTTTTACAATTTCATCAGTGCTAATAGGCATATTTATTTTGGATTTATAGCCTATATATAAAGATTTGCAAGCGGGCACCTACTTATAGTTTTCATAAATTATTGGTGAAGGTTATCAAGAGATTAATAGGTACCTAATACAATTTTTAAGATTTTTAAATTATTATACCTACTATTATTCATAGTTTGCGATGAAGTGTCTCAAACGCTTTTATTAGTTATTAATTTATGTGTTAATTCCTAGGTTGAACTAACATTTTTAATATTATATTAACACAGTAAGTTTACCTAATACATTTACTTGACAACTAAAAAAGTGTCAGTAAAAGTATCTTGTTAAATATTATGAATTAATTACATACCTACATTGTGATGTAACCTCATTAAATTGTACAAGTTTGCTTAGTTATTTTGCTTAGATTATTAGTATAAGTATGTATGGACATAGTTTACTGTTAAGGGTCATTAGGTATTCAATAAAATAGTTTTTAGAACTGGGCATAGATATGATACTACAGATAGAGCCTGATAACATGAGACAAATAATATTATACGGCATATGACATTATCATTTACTTCCTAGTAGTTCTTACAATATAATGTACATCAAGTATTCTTATTCTCTTATAGAAGAAATATATTTTATAATCGGATAATTAGATAAACATGGATTTTCTGTATAGTTGGCTACTGTGTTACTCTATTTAAATAATTTAAAATCAATTATCACACATATAATTTTTAACCATTGATTAAAATTTTAAAAACAAAATTATATATCAAATTTATGTGTAAACTAAAATTTTAAGTACACTAATTGATACTTTTTATGTTAATCTCTTCTATATCATAAATTATGAAAGAAATTATATGTGTACTTTTTGTGTCTTTTGTTTTATAAAATATCTGTATTTTACTGTTTATTTATATGATAAATATTGGATTTATTTGCTGCCGAATGTTTTGATGGGCAAATAACATTTGTCTTATTTAACCTTGTTATAGCAACTATAACTACTTTTTATTTTATAAATTTATAAATTTATGAAAAAATTCAAAGGTTTATAAGTTATAATATTTTGTTGTAATGTCAAATATTGACCTATCAATAATTTCAAGTTGTATGCTTTGTAATTAATGAAAAATTTGAAACTAAATTATAACTATTAAATAGTTAATAGGTGTATTGAATTAAAATTACCTAGTCATTATTAATATTTTTAATTTTTTAGTGATTTCATTATGGAAATATCAATAGAATTAACCAAAAAGCTTTAATTTATCACAGGGGTTTTTAAAAGAAATTTTGTTTAAATTGTTATACCCTTAAAAAAAAACCTATTAGGTTTTTAGTTCTACTACAATGTTGTATGGAGGTAGCGCGTTTATTTTAAAATATTTAAGTATTTACTCCGACGTCAACTTGGCTAAAGTAACATTATAATTTATAATCAACGATTTTTTGTATCTAAGACCGTTTAGCGTTTTATTAAAGTGGTGACTGTGGCGGCGTTCCCAAAATCTCATCCATTGCATGGCCATAAAAAGACATTGACCTTGTTAATGTTATCTGTTCAAGTAGGTAGATGCGGATTTAATTCCTAGGAAAAATATCCATCCATGTACCGTTCAAGTGATACATGTCCCGAGTATTTCTGTTACAAGTTAACAACAGTTTTCCGTCGTTTAAATTTTCTCTTCCTCTTGTGATAACCTACTCTTCAGATGATATTTTCATACATTATATTATATTGGTGTCATCGTCTTTATTCATTGTTTGGACATGTATATAATTTTGTGCGACTTTCTAGACGTAATGACTGGATGGAGGTATAAATAGATGGATTTGGAAATCCCGGTAGCGATTTTTTGTAATCTAAAGCATAAGATTTTAGTTTATTAAATCCCCCCTTCGGAAACCCAACAACGGGGTGCGATGTGTTGTATGTTAACAAGGATGATGGGCGGCGGACACTTATTTCCGATTCCGATCGCGCGCGCTCAGCCTGACGTCGCCGCCGCTACCGCAATTTACGCGTTGTTATAATAATATATATAGCCGCTGCCGGTCGTCCGGTTTGCCGTGTATGTGTAATGGCGGTGGACGTTAAATCCATGACGAAAACAAAACCGCTGTTGCCATATCTCATCTGCAAGCCATCCGGCGTGCTCGTTCTTTCTCCGCTCGCCTTGTGCCTGTCACGTTCGAGCGGTAGTGCAGCGGCGGCAATCCCGGGGGCCGACGTCCACGCGCGCACACACACACATACACGCGTGCGCGCGCGCACATACCTATCGATCGAACCTTGTGCTCTCTCACATACGCCCAGCAATACGCATGCGCCTCTCTACAGCTCGCGTATTTTTATATTACACACGCACGCGCACGACAATTGTATCGAACGTCCGTGTATGTATACTGTAAATCATGTCGATATATTAATATAATGTGTTATATTATGTTATTATTACCTCTGAATAATAACATATTATACATCGATACACAAAATATAATATGTACACACTATTGCTGTGCTCACTGCACAGTGACGTTCCCATAGTTCCCGTATCATATTTCTTTCACATCCAGCTATCAACTCCCGGATCCCCACTGCTTAAAAATTACGTCTTGTGTCACCGAAAACTGGACGTTTCGTATCGGTTGGAAACTATTATGTTACGTAATTTATGTAAAAATCGGCGATAATAGCGAGTGACCATAACCGGAATATCGTCGACTGGGGCCAGCGAGATGACGCACAATAATATGCGTGTTGTCCTGATTGAACATATTATTCTAGTATCGTTGCCCTGCTCAGGCGATCCTGCCGATATAATCAAAATAATAGAATAGAATATTATATATATATATATATAATCGTACAGCAGCTCACATGTGTCGTAATATACGTTGAAATTCGATAACGTCCCGCGAGCACGCTTTTACCAAAATGAATCGCGCCAAAATTATTCAAACGCAAATCAGTGCCTTCGCGCTCACAATCGATAGCGGCGCGTGGTGTAAGCCCGCGATTGTGCCGCCGCGCGCATTTTGTGGTGGGGGTAGGACGCAGCGTCCGCCGCTCGCTCGACCCCCGTTTCACTGACACCGTCATCACACCACTCCACCGTAGTCACCCTTCTATAGCGCACTCCGTCTCGTGTTTTTCAATCTCGTCCGGCTGTGGAACACGCGCCCGCGCGCGCGCGTACTTGCTACTCACAGATACACGAGCACACATACGAACACGCTCGCACGTACATACATATTATACGCAGTTGCTCCGTACTAATAATTTTTTAACACGCGTATTGTGTTATATATGTATATATATATAAATAAAGAAAATTTTACCGAGAACCAATTTTTTTTCTCGACTCGTGTACCGCCCTCTTCCGTCGTCGCGTACCGGCAGTGTTAACAGTGACCGCGTACAACAGTCGTCGTCTGTCTCCTTAGCCGTAGTGCAAAATTTCTATCACATCGGCCGTGTCCACGTCCATTATAGGTGAGTTGTACGGTATACGACAACGGTTCCGCCGTGGTCGTCAGCGCACGGGGGCCGGTTGGCCAGCCGGTGTGCGATCTATAATCTATTTTTATCGCGGGCGCATTCCCCAGCTGGCTGGGATTAGGCGGAGGACCCCAACCGTCTGTCCGAAACGACGCGTAGTTTATTTGAATCTTTCACCATTTTTTATAGCTCTCAAAAGTCCGTCGCCGCATGGTTTTTTCCCGAACACACCTTTTGTGGGGTGGTGGCGGTTGCGGTGTTGTTACGCGGGCGGGTGGGGGACAATGCGGCAGACGCATTCCACGACTGTGTGTCACTCGCGTGCTCGTACATACGTCGCCGCTTACATTTTTTTGACTGGTAGGTAACCAGGTGGAATCCGTGTTGCGCGCCGGTAAATCGTCTCAACAAACAATGCTCGTCCGCACCATGAGCGGCGGCGCGCCTTGTTAGGCGTCGCTGTTACGTCGTAGATGGAATAATTGATCGGACGCTAATTCGGCCCCGGCCACAATTTCCGTGCACGGCTAGTAGGGAACGGTTTCGATGTTTCTCCATTCCTATGGGTTTCCAAATATAGAGATTTGTTATTTTACAGCGGCTGTCAACACAGACCCGTTTATTATGACGGTTAAAGAAATAAAATGTCGATTAGAAATATCCGGTTACCGCCCCGATTTACTGCGACGCGTTTTTAAAATCTATGTATAAAACCGAAGCCGAACGAAATATTATGTTTACCGACGGTGGTATCACAGTTTTATGTGTTCATGTCACGAATTGTGAACTCGTCTGGTCGTTATTTCAAAATTTGAGTTTATCGCCAAATTGGAGCTTTATAGTCCACCTTATCAGTATAGGTTATTATAAACCGTAAGCAGAATTCTTTCTGAGATTAGTTCGTATTAACTAGTACCTATTACCTATTATTCAATATTATAATAATTTACCAAAATAGTTAACCTTTATGTCAATTTAATTATTATCTGAATGTAAACTTGTGAAAATCAAACATTCATTGTTTAAGGACTATTTTATTAAACAAATATTCTATACGTAATCAATATTATCACATTATCTGTTGAGATCTAGGGTTGTGACTTCAATCATTGCTATATTTGTCTTACTAAAAAAGGTGTTATAATAATCAACGGTCATTTTTACATCAAGTACTTGATATTCAATATTTACAACATTAATTAAAATATATATAATATTATAAATTAACTAACCAAGTTCTATTAGTTTTGGATAAAATAAGTATTTATACATTTTAAATATTGTTTATTGTTTGTAAAGGTTAAATTAGTCTGTTGGTCAAGTTAAATATCAAATGTCTGGAGATAAAGAGGACTCGGTTCAGAGAGCCAAGCTGGCCGAGCAGGCGGAACGGTACGACGACATGGCTAGCTCAATGAAATCTGTTACCGAAACTGGCGTGGAACTATCTAATGAAGAGCGCAATCTGCTTTCGGTAGCCTACAAAAATGTTGTAGGAGCTCGGCGGTCATCGTGGCGAGTAATCTCTTCAATTGAGCAAAAAACAGAAGGTTCTGAGAAGAAACAACAAATGGCAAGAGAGTATCGAGAGAAGGTTGAAAAGGAACTTAGGGACATCTGCTACGACGTATTGGTATGTATTATATATAATATGATATCATCGCTCTGTATTATTACTATGTATGTTTTCAAAACAAAAAGTAGTTATAGGTAACCTGTTTTTTATGCACATATAAATTATTCATTAAATGAATGCGGTGATTTATTGTAATCTGATTGATCTAATTTGTATTCTGAAAGTATATTTTAATTTGCATAATGTCTACTTTACTAAATGTTGGAATTTCCTATTTTATCTACATAAGCAGGGCTCAAATTAGAAAATGTAAAAATATAAAAAAAATTGCTTACTTTTCATTGATTAGAAAAAAATAGAAGAACGGTAAAATATTTATAAAAAAGAAAGAGTGCTCCATTCCACTCCAATTCAAACACTATATAAGTCATACAAAAGTGAATTGAAAAAAATGGGAATTTTTAATTTTATTATTCATATTTAATTAATTGATTGATGTGTTAGAAAATGGAAGTAGAACTCTTTAATTCTTATTTTGAGTTTGATAGACAACAAATCCAGCTTACAATTTCCTTTAAGTATACCTATATACAAATAAATATATGTTGTAATTATTTTGACATGTAAACCAATTTAAATTTACATTTCTGATAGATAAATGTATTATTAAGTGATAAAATCATTGTACTTATATTACAAATATTAATTATTACTGGTTTTTAATATTTTTCTTGCAGAACCTTTTGGATAAATACCTAATCCCCAAAGCAAGTAATGCTGAAAGCAAAGTCTTCTACCTTAAAATGAAGGGTGATTATTATAGGTACCTGGCGGAAGTAGCTACTGGAGAAACTAGAAATGGTAAGTTAATTATTCTATGTAATAATTACTTCCTAATTAAACTATTTATTTTAAATTTAAATTCATTCCAAACATTTTAATTTCAAAACATTACTTGAGATTAAAAAAAAATCCATTGTTAATATACTATTATATTTTATAAATTTACTGTATAATATAATGTGTTATATTATTTTTTAAGATTGTGAAATAGGTTTTATAGTAGAATTTTAATATGTCTGAATTTTAATATTTTTCTGCCTCTAACAACTAACATTTTGAAGTTAGGTAGGTTTACTGCTTAGTAATTGAAATAACCAATTTTATTAGTGTTAACAAATTCAGTATTTTAAATTATATTTGTAAGATTAGAGTAAGTAAATAATTTAATATTTGTAACTATCACACACTGCTTTTAAAAATATTCTCATGCATGATGTCATAAATGAAGAATGTTAAAAACAGACACAATATGCGTTCCTAATTTCACTGATTCATATTAATTGAACTATTAGTTATTACCTTATGTAATACCATATATAACTCTTAATAAATATATTAATTTTAAAATCTCCATGTTTAGAGAAACTTAACTGAAAATAATACATTTCTTTAATCAGTGCCGTATTTTGAGGATATATTCTGAAACATTTTATTTGTATGTTTTTAAAAGATTTGGCGTAATATTTGCATTGGTTTCATAGTGTTTTAAGGATCGCTAACAGTTTGGTTGTAAAATCATATGATGTTTTTAATATAACTTTCGTTCTTCTGAGTTAGTATGAGGAACATTTTTTTATAGCTGATGATACAAATTAACAACTGATTATATATAATATTATGCTGAATACTTAACATATTGAAATTGTATTGATTTTGAATTAATTTTATAAATATATTATATAAACCTTCATTTTTATTAAAATTGAATTTGAACTTTGTAATTGAAATTTAATCAAGTTACATTATCTATTTTGTATCATTAATCATTATATTTAATCAAATGATGTGTTTTAATATAACTTTCGTTCTACTGACTTATAAGTGAAGAACATTTTTTTTATAACTGATGATACATGTAATCTATTATTTATTAACTTATTATTATATTTTGAAACTATTGACATTCAAAATTAACTTAAAAATTAAACTACATTTTAATTAACATTGAACTTATAATTTGTGTCAAAATTTGAAAATCAGTATTTTATTAAATATTCAAATGATGTTTGGTTAATATAACTTTCGTTCTTCTGATTTTGAGTGAAGACAATTTTTTTTTACACCTGATGATAAAAGCTACATTTGAAATGTAAAGTACTTCTAATTATATTATGAACTTTATAGAATATTGAAATTTAATTTGAATTAATTAGCACCTTACAGTGTACATAATATTTCATCAAATGATGTTTTATTAATATAACTTTCGTTCTTCTGAGATTGTATGAGGAGAATGATTTCCTTAAACTGATGATAAATTTATTTTACACTAATAGTATATATGTAAGTTGAGGTTATATTTTTTCATATTTACTTTCTGTCCTTGTCCCTTGAAATATTAGTATGACTGCACTTTTAAAATAATTTATTATCTTTATTAAAATATTTTCTATTAATCTTGACATAATAAATTGAATTTCCTAAACCATTTTATTTTCATCGACTGATTTTAATATTGTACTTTTAAGTATCAAATTATATTAAGATAGATATTATATTAATATTAAGATATTAATTTACTGATTAAATAAATTAGATACAGAGTTATCTATAAAATAAATAGTTAGTATGTATTTATTTTATTGATGTATTTAGGCTTAACATTATTTTAATATAATATATTTGCTTTTCTTGTGTTACACTAATTGTCCAATTACATAGTGTTTTTTTATTTTGTTATTTAAAACTATTTTTTATGATAAACATAGCTGTGGTTGATGATTCTCAACTAGCATACCAGGATGCATTCGAAATCAGTAAAGCAAAAATGCAACCAACACATCCAATCCGATTGGGTCTGGCGTTAAATTTCTCCGTATTTTTCTACGAGATACTAAACTCACCAGATAAAGCTTGCCAACTAGCGAAACAGGTATTTATTTCACAAAGTTTAACTCTTTTGTTTTTATTATTGGTATTTAGGGGTGGTGGACGATTCACAAAAAGCATATCAGGAGGCGTTTGATATAGCCAAGTCAAAAATGCAACCTACTCATCCTATTAGACTTGGACTGGCGTTGAACTTTTCGGTTTTCTATTATGAAATCATTAACTCCCCAGCTCGTGCTTGCCATTTGGCTAAACAGGTACCCCTACTTTCCCCAAGGAATCCAGATATTGTGTTTTGAATATTTTCAGTGGCAGTCTGTAATAATAAGTGAACTTAATTTTATGATTGCTTATCAAGTAGCAATTAAAAATCCTAGAAAATAAATTGTATTTTGTAGAATATTCTCATTAATTTTAAATCAATAATTTTTATATATTGTTTTAAAATATCAGTCATTTCCATGATCTGCCACTGTTTTAATGAGTTTGATTTTCTAGCTTCTTTAATATCTAACCCAACATTTTTGAACTTTTGATTACAGTTTTGTAATTTATAAACTGATTTGAATGAACAATGGCAAAAATAATTATCGTCCGCTTTTTGTTTGAATAGGTTAAAATAATTTATAAGTAGTTGTAAAAATTCATGTTAATATAACAAAATCTGTCAACATCTCTAATTATTTAAACAAATGTATTTTTATATTTAAAAAGCATAACATTCTTATAATAATATCGTCGGTAAACAAGTTATATCCATTTGAAAATCTATTTTCAATGTATCTGCAATTAGACATGCATGTGTCATAATTATTTGCACGAGACATCAGAAAAATAATGATACTATTATAAATGTATTGACAAATGATTCTCTTAAGTTAAAAAAAACTTATATTTTGTAAGGTAACTTATAACAATTAGAGATATTGACTAATTCACTGTTACTGAATAACCCCCAAGTATATTATATGTATATATTATACTTATCGTTATATTCTTAATGGAGATTTAAATATCAAACTTAACTAATGCTTTGTACGTTTATATTTTTGAAATAATATACAAATTTATTACAATTTAAATACTCATACTTTGATTTTTATAGGCTTTTGATGATGCTATTGCTGAGCTGGATACATTAAACGAGGACAGCTACAAGGACTCAACGCTCATCATGCAATTGTTACGTGACAACTTGACTTTATGGACGTCTGATACGCAAGACAACGATGAGCCCCAGGAAGCCACTGGAGACAACTAACTCTTTTACTAAAATATTTAATATAAACAAATTTAAAAAAAACTATAATAATTTTTAATAAAGCAAAACAAACATTTACACACATCCGCGAGAAACTGCGCCCCCTTCATCTTCCACCTGCCCCACAACTGCGCTCTCACGACACGCTCTTTGTTTTTTCGTTAATCTTTTTTTTTTTGTATACCTGTTCTTTAAAAACAAAAGTCTTGAATAAGAATAAATAAACACATTTTTTTTTCTTTATTAGTCTATTAATTATTATTGAATGTTTATAACTATTATTATATAGAGTTATTAAATAATAATATTTATATATATATAAATATATATATAAATACATTTTGGAAGTAAGTTATAGTACACTAGATTATTTAACATGTCGATTGCTGGCAATTATGGAAACTTTTAGATATTAATGTGTCTTAGATCATCAAACCATCTAAGGGACAAGTATCAAACTGAAACTTCTAGAGATCACTATTGCCAGCATTCTTCAAGTTGACCGTCCGTTTATGATGTTTAAATAATTTATATATTTAATTTTGAAACCGGTTTTTTCGGTGTATAACTTCAATATCTGTAAAAAAAAAAAAAACAATGTTTACTCTCATAATTCGTTCATAATTGTATATTTATATTTATATATATGTATTTATATTAATTTAATATATATATATATTCATATAGATATAATTTATATTTATTATATAAACCCTAAAAAATTGTTGTAATAATAACATTTGTGCTGAGTTTCTAATTATTGCTGTGATTTTTCTATCTTTACAAGTCATGAATAATATAGTGGTTTCTTACTGGTTTTAGCCTGTAGTCGTCTCATATTTACCGGTTCCCTCGCCCACGTCGTTATTTCTTTTTATTTTTTTTTTTTTAAATATATATATATACAAATTGTTATTGTACTTAAAATGGAATTATTTATCTTTTAAAAGAAAACATGCTACACAATCTTAACAAACAACTGTATGTGGTGGTATACATTTTCCTCGCTTTTCTGAACTCTTATATTTGTCTATCATTAACTTCTTTCTCAAAGCGCGGCCTGACAATTCACTAAACATTTGATTAATTATGATATATAAGTGTTCCATTTTGAAAATTTTTATACAATATATGTGGTATAAACTTAATTTATTAAAACATTGATACAAGTTTTTCGTTTTTAAGTATAAGCAGCCATTGTAAGTAATTGTATAAGATGCACTTTTATTATTTTGCAATTTGTTTGATTTAAAAAATATATATATATATATATTATGGTCATAGATAGATTAAAACTATTTGAAATAGTTGGTGTGTGTTGCCTTTCCTCTATTTATGTTTATTTTATCCAACAATATCTGCTTGTCTTATGGATAGTATTATACTATTATTATATTTGATGTATCACATGATTTCAAGGACCCCGATGGTGGTCAACTTTAATCATTTCACATACTTGATGCAATTTTATGTTATTTATAGCCATGGGATATTTATGATATTTATTAATTTTCTTTTTGATTATATTTTATATGCCAGGATGACACAACTTCTCCGCTCAGAATCGTTTTTTGTATGCAATGGATCAATGAATTCAAATATAATACATCCATTACAGTGACATACTCAACAACTACGGTACAACAGAGCAGTGCCCACTTATCCACCTTTTTTAGATTGTTTTGTATAGTATGAAATACTATGATTTATGATACACTGTTTTATATTTTAAATCTTTGGCTATACATTTAACTAAAAAATAATTTTAAAATGTTGATGAAATTTGTCCACAATTTAACTTAAAATGTTTTAAAAACAATACTATTTTTATTATTAAGGAAATATTTGGAGAAATCCATAGTCGTAAAAAATATTTATTTTCAAATGCTCATAATGAATTTGACTCCGGTAAACATTTTTTGTTGATAGAAACTAGGTGTTTAATGTTAATAATTTAAAGTTTTATGACAACTTAAATATTATATATCCATAATAATTAAAGAAAAAATGTTAATACCCATAAATAAATAATAAAAAAAAGTTAACAAACTTAGAAAACTATAAAATATAGGTACATTTGGTAAAAATTTAAGTAGCAAAAGTTATAAGTTATTAGATTTTGAGATAGGCACATGAAGTTTCTACCGAATGTTCATGTAAGCATTTTTTAAACACTACAATTTTCAAAATATATTGACTCTTTATGAGTTATTTATAGATATGCATAAGAAAATGTCAAGTTTTATTAGTTTTTTTTGAATTATTGTAGATAAAATATTTTTGCCAAGTCAAAAACTTGAAAAATGAATACAGGCTAGGTTCCTCATAAGTTGTTATTAATGCAAATTGAAAAAAACTTGAGCATAAATCCGCAATATCTCTTTAAGCTACGAAAATTTGCAAATTATTTTGTAGTTAAAATGTATGAAATGTTCAGTTTTTATAGTTAACAATATTGTAAATTTAATACGAGTTTTATCATAAGTAGTTCATACTGTTACCACTCACTAAACAATAAATTTAAGAAATATCTAAATAATTTTAGATTCTGAGCACAGCGATGAATGTATTGATTTTACAATGATGTGTGCCTTTTTTTTTTTTGTCGAAATAATGCTTCGATTTTCTAGTTGGAGAATTTGGGAGGTAACAATCTAAAGTTAGTAATTTTTAGACAATCGATTTAGGTGTAACTCTAAAACTAATGACCGTAGGTACATGAAATGTTCATTGATTTTTTTTATATTATCATTTTCTATACACCATAGTATTTAAAAAAATATTTTTACGCTTTGTCAACTGTTTACGCTTTTTCAACGGACATTTTCAGTTTCCAATTTGTTAAGTTTTTTTCTATAGATGTCAATCAAGTTTTATTCGTTGGGTCAAGAAGCTTGACAATTTAATATAAGGCTCCTAATATCAAAGGTGGGCAAGATGATGAAAATAATTAACTCAAGTTAAGTTAAGAGGGCACAAGATCGATAGGTTAAAAGTTTACAATTAATGATAAATGAGGACGTCGTATCTGCATAATATGTTGTCTCCGTCTTACACATGTGCGACAGCAAATTTTCCGCTCAGTAGATTACGTTTAGGCCCGTTAATTTTAAAATTGGAGAGAATTGACCTCTTATAAAATTGAAAGGTAAGGATATTATCCAGGGCATCTCATCGGCTTTTTGTTATATCTCAATTTTTAAATGAATTATGAGTATTTAAAAATTGTAAATTGTTTATACATCTTTTAATACTCATAATTCAATAAAACTTTATTTGTTGGTTAAAAAAGCTTGAAAATTTAATAGAAGATTCGGGATTCCTAGTATATATTTTCAAAGGCACATGAAAAATATTAAAAATCCTTAGTCAAAGTTTTTTTTGTAAGCATTTAAAGTTCAAAAAATTGACTAAATATGGAAAAGTCACGAAAATTGGCAAATTATTTTGAGTTAAGAATTCATAAAAGTTTTAGATTCTGAGTGAAACGATGAATGTATTGATTTTACAATGATCTGTGTTTATTTGTTTTTTTTTATTTGTCTGTCATCACCTTTTAGGACAGCAAAAGTGCTTCGATTTTCTTCAACAGTATTTTTTCTGATAGGAAAGTGAATCTAG
>NC_042494.1:6768023-6785483 GCF_005508785.2 Acyrthosiphon pisum
CTTCTAAAGTATACTATTATATATCTATGATAGTACCACGGTTTGTTGTTGATGTATAACGCGTTACCTAATGAATATTATATAATATGATTAATTTGAAAATTATTAATAATACTATACATAAGTATACCTAAATATGTATGTCTAATATCTAGACTTACAAACCGTCTCCGCTCAGAATCGTTTTTCTTATACAGTGATATTATATCATTGAATTCAAATACTATCCATTATACAGTGACCCAGTTGTAACCTACCGTATAGCAGAGCGACATCCACTTATACCCACTTTTTTTTCTATAAATATCAATAAAATGTTATTTGATGGGTAAAAAGCCTGAAAATTTAATACAAGACACCTTATATATTGTTACAATAGCAGTTGAAAAATATTAAATATACATAGGCACAATTTGTTTTCATAAGCATTTAAAGATCGAATTTTGATAAAATTTAGCGAATTCAAAATTGAATAATTATTTTGTTGTTAAAAATTTATAAAATGTTCAACTTTTATACTAAGAATTGAAAATTTAAAACAATATTCCACGTAAGTAGTTAATTCTATTACCAAAAAATCTAAAAAAATACATAACCACAGTTTATTTTTATAGTCATTATAAGTTCAAATTTGGACGAAATTACATATTAAAAAACCTAGAATAACTAGGTAGGTAAGTACTCGTATTTTAGTTATTTTGTTGTAATTGTATTATATTATTTGTTTGGGTACTTGAAACTTCTAAAGTATTCTTTTATATATGATGGTGTTTTGATGTATACCACGTTATAAGTACCTAATGGATATTGTGATATGATTAATTTGGAATTTATTATATGTACCTTCCTATTATAGTCAAATTTTTTTTTTAATACCATAGATAAGTATATACTATGTCTTTATACCTAGACTGACATACCGTCTCTGCTCAGAATCGTTTTTCTTATACAATGATATTATATCATTGAATTCAAATTTTATACCAACCATTATACAGTGACCCACTTGCAATCTACAGCAGAGCGAAATCCACTTGCCCACCTTTTTAACTATTATTACTTATTTGGGAGTTATGATGTGACTATACATTTTTTATGCGATATGCCGATATCAACGTGATCACGAATATAAAATAATAATTACAATTTTTATTTGAACAGATTAATTGATCACTGAGTTATATATTATTATGAATTTGAATACTCATGAGAACAAACAGTACCTACCTTATACCTACTTATTTTACAATTCAGAAAATCATAATTATTCATGATTGGGATATATGTATTATCCCACATATAATGATTGTAAAGGGGGACGAAGTGACCGAGTGGACTAAGCGTCGTGGCGACTCGCTCCGTCGTCGGTCTGAACTCAGCTATAGATGGCATTTTTCTTCGGGCATCACGGTATCCGAAGAGAGAGGCCGTCATCCCCCACCCGCGTGCATGGGAGATACCTACGGGTGCCCAATTAAAAAATCTGCCACAACAAACACACACGTGTTCAAAACCTACAGACCTTCCCCACAGTTCCACTGGCTAATAACCGCTCAGTTGTCGAAGCCTCAACTAAAAAAAAAAAAAAATGATGAAGAATTTAATGTGCTTTCAATTTAACTGTCAATTTCATCTCCTCATCAAGTACAGATTATTATTATAGCTTAAACATTAATACATTACATAATATAATATGTACGTAATTAAAAATACTAAATGTACTTATTATTAGTTATTATATAAATTACTAGCCGACCCATCACAGCTTCACTCGTGACTGTTGTTTATTTTGCCTTTGAACGATGATATGTATAATTTTTTATTTAAATTTTTTTCGTTTAATGTGATCGGCAAGTAAATATAAAAACGGTCATTAAAAACCTGTTGAAATGTTTCTAGCGGTATTAATCTTATATATTTTTATAGCAGAACCCATGAACTTCATTACCCGTAAAAAATCACAAATCTTAAAAAAAAGTAAAATTGTTCAACTACTATTTTGGGTGTAACTTACTGCAGTAAGTGCAACTCAGCCACCCTGGTAAGCAATGTTCAATAATTCAATTTGATGCAAGCTTGTACCTGATCTGCCCAATAATAACCAATGGCAACTGATAATAAATCAACACTAATTTCTACTATTAACTGTAATCAATGGCAACTATATCAATAAATCCTCCAATATGATCCTTAATGTCCCTGTTTGAGCACCTCTTTAAAATTCTTTCTTATTGCACGGTAAAAATATAGAAGTACCACTAATCCAAATTTCAAGTTCGTATGTTGAGTAGTTTTTCAGATGCTGCGATCAGTGAATCAGTGGTGCCTATTTTAGGTATATAATATATATAAATTCCCTTCTCCCTCCCCTCCGAAAAAAATTAAAAATCGGGCGATGTTGTGACACTCAGGAAGGCATTTAGAACACTCAGTGAAAAAAAATTGGAAAAAATTAATAGTGTAGTCACAAAAGGCTTGTTCTTTTACGTATAAAGGATTAGATTAGCTTTTTTTATTAACAAAAGTTGTACTAAAACCTTCAGCAGACTGTCAGGTATAACAGTAAAAAATTTCAGCCAAATCGGTTCAGCAGTTTTCTTGGAGAGCGCAGTCGTAGAAAACCCCTTACAATTTATTATAAATAATAATACAAATCAACAAACACGCCCGATTAACCAATAGCAACCATTATAATACACTATTATTATTATTATTATTATTATTATCTGCAACAATAAACTAAATTTTTTATTTTATAGTTTATTTTTTCTGGACAGATGGCGCCACTGCTGTATTTTTGACATCCATATTTCCTACTTTTCTGGTGGATTTTTCTAAACAAAAGTGGTACTATGACATCCAGCAGACTGTCAAGTATAACAGTAAATAATTTCAGTCAAATCGGTTCAGTAGTTTTCTCGGTTAGCGCGGTCCAAGAAAACCCTTACCATTTTATATAATAGTATAGATTTTATTTGAAAATATTTTTATAATTTATGCTAAAGTGCAAAAAAATAAAATCAACGAATTAATGCGATAACTAACGACTAACGACAATGAATTAAATACAATATAATATTGTTGGTCAAAATAAATTGAATTGTAAAATTTTCATATGCCTAACAAATTAACAGTAAAAAATGTTGGTTTCATTTGAAAAAAAGAAGTGTGTATCGCTCAGGAAAACTTCTTAAATGGTATAGAAATCTATACAATTTAAAATAATAATATTATGGTCTATGAGCATATATAAAATTATAATTTGAATAAATTTATTATTAAAGAAAAAAATGAGGGTGAGCATGCTGGTAAATCCCTCTGTATATTCTCGTATTTAATTAACTGGCTCAATTTGAATTAAAATGTATTCCAGACATATAATAAGCATATAAAATCTCGTATCCAAGGAAATGGTGAGCTAATTTTAAACTATAATTTATATGTCTTTAATCTCGAGTAATTGTCTGTGTAACGAATCAATTATTATTTAATATAATTTCCATACTACGATGTCTTCAATTACAAATTTTGAAATTGTTATAAAAAAATTGCCTGTTAAATATAAAGAAACATGTCTTTTTTTGTTTTAACGAAATTCTATGTCCGCATCGATCCATAATCGTTCAAAACCCCCGCGTACAATGACATAAGATACACCCTGTATATTGATTATGTCGAGTGAGATGTTTAATGTTCCGTAAATAGAGAAGTTCTTCCAAGTTCAAAATAGTTTATGAATGCACACAGACCGACAGTCCTTATAATAATCGAGTAGTATATAAGTATTTATTGTGACTACGCGACTAGTGACTACACTACTATACAGTATAATATGGTATAATATGTATAATATAACATAATCACTTGGTCATAAAATTGTCAAGAACTTCGGGCCACCTGGAAATATACGGATATCCACATGAGCCACTTCGCTCAATCGAGTAAACTAAATTATTTCTATTTAAGGTTAGGTAGGAGCATACCTATCTAAACTTCAACGCTATAACGATTGACGAGTGCACTAGTTTAGTGTCTATATTATAGTTTTTTTCTTCCCATGTGCGTGTAGATTGTGTACGCATTGACTAGTTTTGAATTAAAAATTCTCTGTTATTAGTTTTTTTTTATTAGAATAATTGTCCTTGGAAAGATAATGTATTTTGAAGTTATATATCTACCGAGTGGGTACATTTCTCATTACATTTTTAAAGGGAGCTCAATCGTGGTTATATAGAGGGGAGTCTGCTGTTGCCTGTTTCATTTAGTCGTATAGTATTACATGAAGTTGCTACCCTCACCTGGGAGCACGCTTATGAAATAACGAAACGTTTGTGGAAATCGTCTAGTAATTTTTGTTGTTTTGTTTTTTTTTTAACGCTCGTTTTCTACACAATTATTGTATACAACTCTCCGTCAACAATATTATTTGTTATTATTATATTAGAGACCGACCTCTGGGCCAGTGGCGGTGACGGGGAAACGCCAAAGAATATGGGGAAGAAAGGAAAAAAATTAATAAATAAATACCTCCTACTTCCGGTTGTATTCCCGAGCCCTCCGTAACGCACGGTGGTGTTTATATACTTATGCTATACCGGATGCTGGTCGTTGGCATTTTATCGTGACGTTCTTGTCGCCCATTCAACCGGTCTAAAAATACTATGCGTGCATGTACATAGGTATATATCGAGTACAATAAACCTTTTTTTCCTCTCAACTGCGCCGCAACCACCCACCACCACTAACACCACCACCACTACCACTGCCAGCCGTGCGTGCGTGTACGGTCTATTTGACGCGCGAAGGGTCTCCGAGCCGCGACCCTCGACCGTTCTCTCCTCTGAGCTAACAGCTCCGTCTCTCTTTCTTATTACCGCGCAGACCGCACACACACACCCACACACACACACACACACACACACACACACACACACACACACACACACGCACACACGCACATACATACATACATACATACACACATACATACACACATCGGACCGTCGTAATATAATAGGTTAAGTATGACGACGACGACAATGAGGTGGAAGAAGAAGAAGAGGACCTTCACGCGTTGCAGTAATAACTATTTCGTCTGTATTTTTATTCATCTTTCGCACCGCACTCCGGCATGTACGACAATACCCGCGCGCGCTCGCGCACACACACACACACACACACACACACACACACACACACACACACACACACACACACACACACACACACACAAATCCATTATTATTATTATACTATATCACCCTGCTGCAGTGTTATCGTGCCGACAATTTACACTTTTTCCATTATATATTTGTCCTCGGACGACCAACGCATTCCACCATGTGTTTACCTTCTTTCTCGCCTCCCCCAAACCCTTACGATTTATGTGCACATAAAGCCATGAAATCCCTGCGATGGCGTACGCGTTTTTATACAGGACCGACGGCAATGACGGCGCATTATGGTCCCATTCACAAAAAAATCGGTTCAGAACGTCCACCGCCACCGCGGGGGCTGCAAATAGTTTTCGAGTCCGAGAGGGTGACAGAAAATACTATATTACATATATATTTATCGTTTCACCCGTACACTGATTTATAAATCTTAAACGCGTTTTCGTATTATATTATAATAATATATTCTCAGACACGAAATCGTATTATATATTATTATATTATATTGGTATTGTGCGTGTGTATGGAATCGTTAAACGTGATTTCCACACGTATGACATACCTCGTTGTCCGCAATCATCTATTCAACTCGAATAATCTTATATAACATGTATATAATATTATTATTGAACACGTAAATTATATACAATATGGTAAAATATACCTACGCCTAACATATAATTATTGTGTGTTTATCCCGTATACAAGACGTGCCGGTTCCACGGTAAGCCGTCTTATTATTAACGTTGTTGTCGCATCGATTGACAATTTTGATTTTTCTAAACGGTTCTCAAAAATCATTATTGTTTTTCTTTAAACACTTGCGTTTCTCTGTATTATTATCGTCATCCGACATACTTGCAGCCCCGTTCCGCTGTCGATAAATTCTACCACAGATTCTTTACCTGGATTGATTATGTTCAAGTCTGCATAAAAGCATTCTTTAAAAGGCTCGGTGGCAGTTTTTCAAATTTTCCGCAACTCTATAAAATTTGAAAATTAATTTTGTATTTTATTTGCACCTTAATTATAATATTTTTCCACTAACCTACTACCCGATACCTATTTGTAGGGGGGGGGGGGGGGGTGACAAAGACAGAGTGTATTATATCGAAAAAAAATGACTTCACGAGAATAATTCTCAGGCATTGTAAAATTGTCCGATTTTGATAACTTTTTTTTTTATCTGAAAGAAGACTTCCTACAGGCCGCAACGAACTCCGATTTTTATTTTATTTTATTTAAAATAATAGTGTACTTAATATAATTTATAAAAAAACGCTTAAAATTATATTATGTTTGAAGACATATTATAAAGTTTGAGATTAAAATATTGAAAAACTGAGTTCGATGAGGCCTGTAGGATATTACCCTCTATTAGTTAAAAAAAAAATTATCTAATGTAGTTGATTCTACAGAATAGGGTCATTATTCCCGTAGAGTGTATTTTTGTGTACAAAATTACATTGGCCTTAATCTGTATTCGTTTAACCAATGGCTGCGTCAGGCACTTGGTAACAGCCCTTTTTAACCTTCAAGTTTCAACAGTATGACAGAACCATAGGCATTTATTTATATTTTATTAGCTGTCACGTAATCTAAAGACAACAAGGGTCATATTTTTAATGTAGGTCGCAAGGGTTTTATTTTAATTAAAACGAGAGTGTATTTGAATTGGAATTCACATATTGTGTTTTAAATTACAGTACGAATGACTGAGTGGTATATATTGAAGGGTAAAACACGATAATTAGATTAGATTTGGTAAATACGTGAAAATCCCATTTGTGGCGCTGACATTTTCTGTTAAAAAAAAATCCTAATTTTTAAATAACACTTTTTACAGTGACGCATGGCTTGTGTAGGTATCCTTATGTGGGGTGGATTTTTTTTTAGGTATCTTGAGACTTGAATTTTGATCAACCAAATAATGCAGACTATACCGACTGCAGCCATAAAATATTTTAACATATATTGCCATTATATTGTTTCTTTTTGTTTGGTATCCAGAGGAATAGCGAAAACA
The DNA here is from genome assembly GCF_005508785.2 of Acyrthosiphon pisum. NCBI lineage: Eukaryota > Metazoa > Arthropoda > Insecta > Hemiptera > Aphididae > Acyrthosiphon > Acyrthosiphon pisum. The sequence continues at coordinate 6,775,224 of NC_042494.1, forward strand.
TTTCGTTGTTTCTCTTTGTCCATCAAATATTGGCTTCTTAACCGGTAGAAGTGTCCCAAGGCCAATTAATAGGAAGGGACATCCCTCGAACTCGATAAAATGGTAATTGGAAAAAAAATCCCCGGAAATAAAATCCAAAATTCCCATAATACTTAAATACTTATATATAATTTGTACACCATAAAATACTCATAACTCGCTTTAAAATTAAAATATAATATAAATCCTATGATATCGCCTAGATAATAATCTTAAATTTAAATTTTATAAGAAGTTAATTCACTACAAAGCGTTTATAGCAATAATTTTGGGGGTGGGCTATATAATATAATTGACTATTAAATATTGAAATGATACTTTATTTTACAGTAAAATCTAAACAAATTTGTTACTTACCTATGTAGCGTCGAAATTACCTCACACTAAATATAAATAATTGCGGTGTTATCACTTTTTAGTTTTTTTCGTCTAGATAATATTATTATTAATAAAATTGAAGATCGTAGTTTATTACATATCAATACTTTAGTTAAAAAATCATTTAAGATGTTAAGATTCATAAATAGGAATACGATTAATTAATAGAAAATATTAACTCATTTTAATACATTATAATATAGCCATATAGGTAAGTATTATTTAATTTCAGTATAATATTTGTCATATTGAGATTCAACTTACTGTCATGGACGCCCATGGGTAAAATTTTAAGGAGGGGCAAAATAAAAAAAGATCTCAAATGTATGATAATAATGATTTAATGTTATTTTCACATATGAATGTAAATATGCATGTTATATTTGTATTATCATGTATATATACAGTTAATTAAAAAACATTTTAATTAGTATAGAAAAAAATAGAAAATAAAATAATCTAATCTAATATATTATTCCGTATCGGTAAATAAGAACTGCAAATTGAAGCACAGTGAAAAAATTTTGCTTTTGGATATTTGTCACAAATTATTTTTTGAACTCCATTTTCCTTTCCAGACATTACTGAACACCCGTCAAAACCCAAGCTAACACGTTTATTCATATCCAAACCATATTTTCAACAGAAGTCAAAATATAAGTAGCTATACCAACTGCATCTAATGTTTGTAGTTCACTAAATCCTACGAATTCTTCTCTTATAGTTTTTGAACTATCAACATAACGAACACCAATCGAAAGTTGTTCAATGCCAGCAATATCAAAAGTTTCATCAGCTAGCAGTGAAAAACTTAAGCTACTATTTACTTCTCGAATAATTTGATCACAAAATACATTTCCACATAATAAAATAAATTCATTTTGAATGCGATGTGAGGTATATTTAGCTTTACTATGACATGTTGATAAATGCTCGGACAGAACACTGTCTCCAGATTCAACACAAAATTTTAAAAGATCATGAAAATTTTCACTACAGCTTAATTTGCCTCTAATTGCTAGATCATGTGTCACACAAAATACTATTGAAGATAAATTTGGAACTAGCCTTTTTCTATTTTGTTCTATTTGTGATTGCTAAGCAGTATTTGATTGATCTATAATACTTTTTTCTTTGTTAGACATAATTTTTAAAAAATCTGTTGATTGAGAAACCGAATCTCTATGTCATTCAGATTGCATATGTTTTTTTTTAAATTTAAAAAATTTAAAAGAATAATATTAACGAATGAAACTTAGCACTAAATAATATAATGTCACTCAGACAGACAGACAGTGGACGACTAAAATTCAGTACCTACAAAGATGCATGTATTTTGCATGCATCTTTGTAATCAGCTGTCAATTCGTAATCGTAGTTATATGTATAGTTCATTAGAAGTCAGGACATTAAACGTTGTCTGATAAAATATTTATTGTAGGTACCTGTTTGATGTTTATGGGTTTACCACAAATTATCTGCAATAAATAATCTTATGTAGGTACCTACGGGCTACGAACTACGACCTACTTATCTATGATGTTAATATACTATAACAATATGTATTTTTATACTTATTTCATATCTTAAAAGTGATTTTAAAAAATAATTTGCCTTAGTAATTACTAATTAGGTTATATCATGGTAATATTTATTGAACTACAAGTTTATATTATTTTTGTCCAGGGGGCAGGGGGGCAAGTGCGCTATCTTGCCACCCCCCCCCCCCCCAATGGGCGCCCATGCTTACTGTACTTTTAATTTTTATTACCAAAGGGTATACCTGTCCGTTTATAAATAAATAAATAAATATTTATATAGAAATATCATATTATAATATAGTATGTACTTACCTATTTATCAATTATAATATCACAGTAGTTGAGTAGTTGATTACACTTCGATTATGCTTAACCCACTGATGTTACCAGCCGAATTCAGCGGTTTAACCTGAGGTCAACTGTTGTTATACGGGCCTTAAGGCGTCGATTCGAACTTCGGTCACGGGCGGCACTTCTCTCCGGGAAGACATCTGTCTGGAAAGGGAGGCCGCCATCCCCCGGACATGACAGATACCTACGGGTGCCCAAATCAAAAATTCTGCAAAAAAAAACACACACATGTAAACAAATCTACAGTAGGTACCTTCCCCCACATTACCACAGGCTAATGACCTTAGTAGTCGAAGCCTTAATCCTAATAAAAAAAATATATATATAATCATTCAAATTTTATATAGTTTTATTATTATTAATTATTATTTTTGACAGGTGTACCTAACAGTACGGTTAGGTATAGCTTTTGGGATTTTTTTTCCTAGATTCAATAAGATATATTATTATTGTGTGAGACAAAAAACCGTATGCCTGGAAGGCTGATAATCTTCAATTTTGATGAATTATGATTTATGATACTGCTGATTTGGTGGTTACGTTCTGAACGCGATTATGGAAAATGTCGGTGAGTACTAAAACCGCGACAATAATTTTATTATTGTAAGCTTGGTGGTGGGGTGAACTCGCTCAATTTGATGACCGCACTCGTATATAGTCGTATGGTAATCCGATACCGCTAATAAATAATAAATAGTATTACTATTTACTATTTACTATAGTATATTATGACGATATTCCGGCAAAACGATATTATAGTCTCGTATAGTAAATGTGTATACGGGATACCTACGTGTATTTATTTTTTTGTGAGTCTCGTCACCAGCTCCAGTTCCCGACGAAACATGACTATTATTTACTGAGGATCATTTAAGGAAGTCAAATAAAAGAAATATTCTTAATTCCTTATTGGAGGAAAATTGTCAAGATTAATTAATTTATATTTTGTAGGACAAGGGCTAAGGCCTAGTATATTATATTATATACTTAAACGAGTCTTGAGTCAAAAATGATGTAATATTATTAAGTTGCATCTGTAATTTTAGAAAAATTAACAATTAATTATAAATAAAGTAAGTGGGTAATTAATAATTATATTATTAGACATTAGTTATACTATTGCTATTTACTAATTATATTAAATTATGAATAAAGTATGTAAACATAAAACATGATAATTGCTTATATATTATGCATATAAATATTTATTAACTTATATCTATTTTCTAGGGACGAGGACGACTTCAATATAACACCCATTACTGTATGTATGTATACTGATACATATTATGCGTATTGTGTATACACTATACGGTATACCTACAACTGTAAGACAACAAAAGTCTCTACATATAAGAATAGGCTGAACAAATCGAGGAAGGGGTTCAATTGTTTTACCCCTGAGAACACCCTTGGTTAACGCAGTTCTATACATTTAAATGTATCCAAAACTATAATTTGCTAAACTTATAAACATTCTATTTTGTATGGTTTTCTCATCTTTATACGACTGTACAGTACCTATATACCTACTAACCTACCTGTATTATGTAAATATTAATATTATCCAGCAGTGGATTTGTCAGTTTGTTATTAATCTATTATTATATAATTTTAATTGAAAATATTAGTAACTGAATAAAGATTTTAAATTCTCGTTTTTAATCCTTTCAAAAATCTGCTGCTTGCGTGGATGTAACTTACAGTAACAAACAAAAGGGTTAATACACTTAAATGTGTTACGTATTAGGAATGCGTCTATATAATGATAAAATAATTTAGTGTTATTTCACTATGCGTGAAAAGTGAAACTAATATTTAATTTTGTATTTGGCTATTTGATAGGAATTATTTGTTGTATTTATAATATAATATACTGTAAATTTGTGCATACAATATCATATCGTATAACGTATGTGATAGTGTGATACGCCACATTTTATAAACAGATTTTTTAAAATTATTAAACATTTAAATGTACCTACTATTATTATAGTATTCCGTCATACAATCATAACTGCTAAACTGCATACAAATATTAACATGCTTGTAGTACTGAAACTCGAGTTGGTAGTTTAATATAATAATAAAATGTTAAGCGTTGCTATAATAATATAAAGTTTTTTTTATTAAAGTATCCTTAAGCCAATAATAGTTTCATTGATATACTGCTTTCACAACAGATTATTATTATACAAAAGAACGATTATTCGTCACTTATTGCTAAATTCCCAACTATATAATATTATGTTTTAGCCTGAAATACTATAACAATGTGTCATTACTTGTGACTATTGTGAGCTAATAGCATTCTAATAACACTACCCAGTATTTAAATGTTCAATGTTCAAATATTTGATGCAAAAATAATTATTAAATATTAAAAAAATAAAAATAAGATCATTTTCCATATTTTAGAGATAAATAAAAATATTTTTTTTTTAACTCCTTACAATAAAATAAAACATTTAGAAATAATTATGATTCATGGAAAAACATTCATCACTAGTGTAAAAAATGAATTAAATGGTATAAAAGTAAGTAATAACTTGTGTTTATTCTGTTAGTATAATAAATATTTTAAATAGTAGGTAGGTTGTAGGTATCGTGATAAATTACCTACATGGCTACATGGAAAGTAAATTAAACGTAATAATAATATGATTGTTTATACTACTGACTTTTATAGGATAATTTATATCTTATAATATTATACTTGGTTATTCAGTATTTAAAACTAGTTTTTTAAATACACTAAACATGTATAAAGAATACATATTATACGGTAGAAATACTATTCCTTAAAGAATAAATTATTACTGCGCAGCATATATATAAATACATTTGTCGGTGGATTAGAGCATAAAAAAAACTTTATAACGTATATGGCCTTACGGGTGCGTATAAGATCGCATGAATATTTTAAAGTTTGTAGTTTGGGTATTTATAGATATTACTTATTTTAAGTGTTGATTCTAGTAAGTACTATTGTACATTGTATTATTTATAATATACGATATATGAATTAATAATAATATATATTATTATTATTATATACATTTTAATATTAAACACGCGGTAGAAAAAATATTAGACATTTAAAAAAAAATATTTTTAAAATCTTACACAATTTTTACAAAAAAAATCGTTGAAAAATGCTACATATTATTTAGATCTTTTAGATTCAATATTAATGACACTGACCTAGAGACATCTGTGGTATGAAAATAAAATTATCATAGAAAATATAGGTAGGTCGTAAGTATACTATAGCTTATTAATATAATATATATATATATTTATATTTTATACCTATTATAATTTATATGTATGCACAATGCACTAGCATAAAATATAAATTGCATAAAGCATATTATTAGGAACTCCGTTCGTTTACCTACTCCTCATTTCATTGAACTGAACTAGCATTTAATCTATATGGCTGTACCTACTAAATATTATTGTACCTATATAACAAACGCATGTAATTTTAAATTTTAATTATTTTCTACGACATTACTGCATGATGGAAAATGCATTTGTATGGTTTTTTATAAAGGTACATACTATTATAATAAAGCTCGGTGTTTTTTTCTTCATTAATTTTTATGTGTAAGTAATAACTTGGTAATTTAACGACTTATTGAATATGATTAATGTACGTATAATCGTATTTATGACAAGGCATCGTATAATATGTATGAGTAAAAAAAAATAACCTCGCATAATCGTGTCTTACCCGTGACGCGTTTTTTGTAAATACTAAATATTATTAGTCAGTTAGTAGTTACCTAGGTATATATATTATATAAATATGTTTCCACTCTTTTACTCTAACTCTGTCATTCTCTGTATGTCCCTCAATTGTTTAAAGAATTACTGAATTTAGTTTTAAATATTATTAAATGCAATATGTACATAAGTCTCACCTACGCCATAAGTATAATTCGTAAGCGTTCTTTGATCTTTTACACATTTATTCGATACGACAAATGCAGTTGTTTCTAATTACCACCTATGTCCTATATAATATCGTGTAAGCCTTCATTGTATCTAAAAATGTGATGACGTGTAGCAGACTGCAGACATCATAATATTAGTTTAATGTAATTCAATTAACGTCAGAATTTCACACATACTGCAGTATAATATATATGTATATATTCATAAAAAAAGTCAATTACCCGTAATCATAAATCGTATAAACAAGGTTTGTGCTTGATAATCATTGTCCATTGAGTATCATATATTATATACCTAAAATACTTATGATGCATGTATATATAAATATATAAGTATTGTATATCTTCACATAAACAACAAGTGGGGAATATGATAATAAACTATGAATTGAAAAATTATAATTTGTTCTATTCTTACTACAATAATGGTATAATACTATATAAATATACTAAATTATCAAATTAAAATATTGTAATGTAAAACCGTAAAAGCATAATATCATAACCATTAACCACTATATAACCAATATTATTAGGTTTTATTAGTTAATACATTATAGGACTTCCTCGTTTAGGTATTTAGGTAGGTACCTATACAAAGCTGGAAAACAAAGTTGATCAGGAATATTAATTTCTTTCTGGGTTTCTACTTAAAACGTTTTGTACATCCAGCAGCTAGAACGTAAGAATCATAATAGTAAAATCCAAATTAATCGATACTAGAAAACCACAAAAAATTTTTGATTATGATTACTGATTAGTGATTAGTGATTACCTATAGAAAATTATACAATTAAAATCAATTTTAATAATTTAAAAATCAAATAATATTAATTTTTAAATGTTGCATATTTGGAAATATTTTTCTATTTTTCTACTTTTTAAATATAACAAGTAAATATAATAGACTTAATCATAAAAATAGATCATACAATTAATTGTGTTATATTGTATGGTAGACGGTAGTTTAACATGTATTATCTAATGTATATATTTTATTTATCAATTAAAATGTATCACAATTATCTAGTTAAAAAATTATTAATTATCTTGGTATTTTTATGCGGCTTTTAAATTTTTTTTATAATTTTTAGGTTATATATATATATTTTTTTTTTTAAATGATTACTTGAAGTTTGCCTTGCTCTGGCGCCCAGCAGAATAATAATATATAAAACGATTCAGTAAAAGTCGAGAAAAAAACTACTTTTATAGATTCAACAGAGTGTGATTACTGATTAGTAAATTGTAAATTCTCTAGCACTTAGCATTAACTTGTAAGACTTATAATTTACCGTAACATTACATAATTTATCTGTATTATAACATATAAACCATGTATGTTCACCAGAGGTTTTGTTTTATTCAACACCTTGTACTTGGCCATAGACTATACAGTCGACCTTATATTTTCATGCTCTGATCTTCTTAACGAATACATTTTTCCTTACGTATACGTACATTATATTTATATCTTGTAAATCACAAATATTTGAGAACCTTACGTCGTTAAATATATATTTGTTAAAATTAGTTGTTCTTTCCGGTCATATTCCGATTTCCGGTGTAACTACAGTAACTATACGAATATAATACTAGCGTTGGATACCTGCAGTGCGAAATACATAAGAGTTTTTTGTGGAACGAAAATCCCCGGCTTACAAATCTTATGAAAAATCATAAAGGTCACTTTTTTATGGTGAGGTATAGAAACTAGATGTTTTAATGTCTATGCATTGTTCAGTGCGAAGAATGTCAGTAGTATGATTTGGTATGTTCTGAAGCATGATCCCTTGATCCCGAGATCCTTGATCCTTGATTCTTGATCCTTGATCCTAAGAGTCTTAATCCGAGATTCTTGATCCTTGATTGCGTACGTGTGTGACGTATATTTACCCCTCCACCTGAACCCGTCTACTCATCACGTGATCGATATATATATTTTGTATATTTACCCCTCCACCTGAACCCGTATCACGTGACCGATACATATTAACCCCCACCTCCCCACCACCTGAACCCGTATCACGTGACCGATACATATTAACCCCCACCTCCCCACCACCTTCCGATCCGTTATGTAAGCAACATATATTTAATATTATTATAAATATTATAAGTTATCAATACACATTTATCCTGTAGACTCTTAGGTATTATACTTAACAGCAACAACAAATTAAAATACCTATTAGTGAATAACACACAATGAAATCAGAACCTTCCCACGAAATGTTATCATACCTGTTAATGAATAACACATTAATAATCAATCTATACTAAAAAATATCATAATCGCTTAACAACAACAACAAATTAAAATACCTATTAGTGAATAACACACAATGAAATCAGAACCTTCCCACGAAATGTTATCATATCTTTAAAAAATCTCAAGACACTGTATCGGGCAATGATATAGAATCAGTCTGTTCTAGATATTTATACCTGTACGTACAACGTTTTATGTGTTACGCTCCGTGTTTTTAAAGTCTCCAAACAATTATTTTACCGTTTACATTTGTCTACTATTATTTTACATTTACCACTACGTGTTTTTTCACAGTGTTTAATTTTTAAACATTATATTATATTTTTCGTTTTTTCCTTAAACAAACTCAATATGTTTAAATGCAATCAATGTTCATCGGTTTTCACAGCGAAACATAATTTGAAAATCCATCAAAAGAAACATGTAGGTCTGCGGTTCTCGTGTACCTTTTGTCCATCGACATTCTCTTATAAGACCGGTCTCAACAAACATAAAAAGAACTTTCATGGTATGTATTAATAAGATGTTATTTTTCTATTCATTCAATATTAATTTATATCTAATATATTTATTTTTCATAAGGTGTAGTTAACGTATCCGCTCATCAACCCGCTCAACCGATTGCTACACCGATTGTTAGAGAGAGCGTTATAAAGTACGCGCCACCAGCTATTCCACCTCAGGGGAGTATCCAGATTGCTCCACAAATATTTGTCCCTGACGTCCCGGCCGGTGGTTCAGGCATGTTAACTGAAGACGAAATATGTATGGAAGTCATGGACGAATTTGAGGATACAGGTTAGTTTTATTTATAAGAATTAGATTTTTAAAGACCCGCTGATTTAAAGATATACCATCAAGTATTATTACTCTACCAATTAAATTTTTGAAAATAAATGTCGTTAAATAGATTTTTAAAATTTAACAAATTATCGTACAACATTTAATCAATTACTTAGATTTATTATAAATTTTAAATATTAATTCTATATTATTTTAAACTTATCAAAAGGTCTGTGAAACGATCAATGGTATAATAGTTGGAGTATTCCGGCATTGTATCGATCAATTCACATGTCGCATCCTATGGGGTAATAGTTGGAGTATTCCGGCATTGCACCGGTTGTCAGATCGTTTGGTAGATTTAATTTTTTCAACGCGATATTTTAAACTTATCAAAAGGTCTGTGAAACGATCAATGGTATAATAGTTGGAGTATTCCGGCATTGTATCGATCAATTCACACGTCGCATCCTATGGGGTAATAGTTGGAGTATTCCGGCATTGCACCGGTTGTCAGATCGTTTGATAGATTTAATTTTTTCAACGCAATTTTTATTATATGTCGACATTTTTATAACTTTGTAGTTATATCAGAAGATTTTTTAAGATTCGTGAGGATAATTAGATTTTTAATAGATACGGTATTATTTTCATTAGATATTAATATTAAGTTTTTTATTTTTTATTTATAAAGATTCTTATATAACTATTGGGGATAACGGTAAACGCATTTCAACCGCGAATACTGAATCAGCTGCTAAGCGAAAAAGTGCGGATGAATATCGTCAGGACCCTTGGGTTCGTAGAAATATCATCGTCTGCGAACCGAAAATAGTTTGGTTATTATGCTAGAAATATAGGGGGGTAGTGAACTATATAGACTATATTCACTCACTCGAGCCTGAACTAAATCAACTATTAAAAACGCGTGTTC
>NC_042494.1:6785533-6795952 GCF_005508785.2 Acyrthosiphon pisum
GAGATGAACGCGTATATAACGTGAATATTTTATAAATTACTTTAGCTATATTATTGCCTGGAGAATAGTTCGGCGATATCTGCGAATACTCGTACTGTAACTAAAATTAAAAAAATAAAACTTGATTAAATATATGTTTGTATATAATATTATATTTATAAATTACCTCAACTAAACTATTATCCTCCAACGGATTAATTTCATCACAAGCATCGCATTCTTCAGTCAATCTGGACATTTCATTCATTACTGTTGAATAGCTGGGTGATAAAGATGACAGCGTTTTGAAATTCTTATCATATGCCTAAAATAAAAATAAATGTAATTTAATATTTTATATACGTAATAATATTATATTTTTAAATTACCACTTTTGAGTCTTGTACTTTCCGATGAGCCATACAAAGTTCGGCCAATTGTGTAGTCGCAAACATTTTAATTTGACCGAGGTTAGGTGTCTTTTTACTCTGCATGACTTCAACGTTCCGAATGAAAATTTCCATTTCCCTCAAATTGTTGGGCGGTGAATCCGATTGCAAGCATTTTTCCATCAAATACTCGCAATAATCACTAATTTGCTTAATAATTGCTGGTTTTATTTTTTCTTCTTTTTCATTAATACTAGCAGTAATACACCATTCTATTTCCTGGAGTTTTATTAAATCTATACGATTTAATAAAACTCTACATCCGTCTTCAGTCTTAGATTCAATTACTAGAACGTTTGAACCGCTATACACCATACTTGATATTTTATAAGAATCAGTTTCGAGAAATATGGTTCGCTTGTAGTTTTGTGGCGTGTCTAATATAAAAGATAGTACGTTACCCATAAGCGAGAATATCCGTCTTAGAAAATCTATACTAATTTTCACATAACGTGATGATGTTAATAAGAGTACAACTGTTTGAAGTTGTTCTGTTGGATCGATACCGACAATTATAAATTTTCTAGCTGTAAAGTCTAACGTGTAGGATGTAGACTCGATGAGTTCAGCCGGAGGTGATGGTGGTACATAAGTGAAAGCCTTCTTCTTCTCATTGTATAAGGTAGCGTTGTCAGCGATTGAACCAGCCATGTTTTTAAAAATGATTTTAAAAAGTAAAAAACACTTTAAATTTTAAAAGACTCGGAAAAAATAATAAACACTATAAAATAATATAAGACTTGAAAAAATTATAAGCACCGAACAATTTATGAGACTGATAGAAACGTAGAGGAGAATTACAATTGTGTAAGACTGAGAACAGACTGAATGAATGTCGGCTCATACGGAGGCAAGATGGGTGTGGATGGGTCCATTAATTGATAGGAGATATAATATTAAGCTATCTAAGAGTCTAACGTGTAAGTGATTAAGACATTTTTTAATATATTATATTGGTTATTAATGTGTTATTCAATAATACTATATTTACTTAATTATTATTGTTTGTAAGCGATTAAGTTATTTTTTAGTATAGATTGATTATTAATGTGTTATTCACTAACAGGTATGATAATATTTCGTGGGAAGGTAGTGATTTCATTGTGTGTTATTCACTAATAGATATTTTAATTTGTTGTTGTTGTTATTAAGTGATTAAGTTATTTTTTAGTATAGATTGATTATTAATGTGTTATTCACTAACAGATATTTTAATTTGTTGTTGTTGTTGTTAGGTATATCTAAGAGTCTACAATATGTCTGCGATTATTATGTTATTCACTAATGGGTATTTGTTAGGTATGATAGCATTTCGTGGGAAGGTACAGATTTCATTGTGTGTTATTCACTAATAGGTATTTTAAGCATATGATTTTCTTAAATAATATAAACTGTTGTATAGCTGTAAGAAAAAGTTTATTATTAATAAATAATTAAATTAGGCTCCTTATTCTATTTAATATAAATCTTGAACTATGAAAATCGAAATCTAAAAATGATAGAATAGTCAATACATTAATAACCCATTCCATTTCAAACCCTTCCCTCAGACTTTCATTTTGTATAACCGCTATTCTTTGGATACCATACATCAACTGCATAATAATATAGTACTGTGTATGCCTACGAATCATACTAGACGAGACCATTACTCCGAAACACGTTATCTGGATCTATAATGAATTAATAAATATTACCAAATCTCATAATAAATTTATCTAATATTTACTATATGTATTTTTGAACTTACTATAGCATCATCTTCTGGAATCGATCTATCATAATGTCTATCACGTGACAACATAACCAATACTAGAAAATCTACATTGAACTGTTGAGAAAAATTTCTCGCACGTCTAGTCCAAGTCCTCAACCTCTTAGCAGATATCCCTACATGTGAAAATTCATGTTGGAATCGCCTCAAATATATAACCAAGTCAGGATTAATAGCTCGAATGACAGGCAGATCGTTTATCTCACTAAATAAATTAATTAAAAATTAATATCAAAATAATTAATATTAAAATACGTTAACACTTACCTTATGTTATGAGTATTAACTCCAACTGTTTCTTCTTCTTGAATACGACACATATTTAGTTTTTTTAAATATAGAAAAAAATTATCAAAAGTATGGAACAACCAAAAGATATTACCTTACTGTTAAAAAGACGACTATATTGAAATCCAGATTTCTATACTCATATAATTGATAATATTTATAATAAATATAAGTAAAAAAAATATAGGTATGATAGCATTTCGTGGGAAGGTTCTGATTTCATTGTGTGTTATTCACTAATAGGTATTTTAATTTGTTGTTGCTGTTAAGTATAATACCTAAGAGTCTACAGGATAAATGTGTATTGATAACTTATAATATTTATAATAATATTAAATATATGTTGCTTACATAACGGATCGGAAGGTGGTGGGGAGGTGGGGGTTAATATGTATCGGTCACGTGATACGGGTTCAGGTGGTGGGGAGGTGGGGGTTAATATGTATCGGTCACGTGATACGGGTTCAGGTGGAGGGGTAAATATACAAAATATATATATCGATCACGTGATGAGTAGACGGGTTCAGGTGGAGGGGTAAATATTCGTCACACACGTACGCAATCAAGGATCAAGAATCTCGGATTAAGACTCTTAGGATCAAGGATCAAGAATCAAGGATCAAGGATCTCGGGATCAAGGGATCATGCTTCAGAACATACCAAATCATACTACTAATGTCACCGTTGAATGGAATTACAGGCCACATGGATATGTGACTGTATGATAAATTACAAGTATACTGTATAGGCGACAGTTGTGTTTGCAGGCTGTTTGGTATAAAAAAGCCGTAAACCAAAAAAAAAATTCTTTTAAAAAAGTTACACAAGTATCTATCTATTATTGTATCCTGAATGACTAAATGAGGAATTCTATCAATTGGATATTTATATTTTATATATCTTAAAAAGTTATTTTGGACTGAAGATAAACTTTAATTTTGGGTAATATTATCAGTGTGCCAAATTAGGGAAGTATAATATAAATGTGACTGAACTAATGAAAAGTATAGAATCTTATAAGAGCTGATTCTTCGTTGAAATCCTTACACAATTCTAGAATTCTAGCGGATCTAGTGATCTAGCATTTGTGTAGGTACTTATACTTGTCAAGTTGGTTGGTATTTTATTGTTTTCAAAAACAATATTTTTACGATAAGTTTCTTTCATCTACATAAAACAGAAATAAATTTAGTCTTTAAATATGATTGATATGATTTACTATGGATAAAAAGTAAATTGTAACTATTAAAAAAAAAATAGTTACATGTGTTGCTTACAAATTTTCAAACCAAGTACAAAGCACTGACGCACTGGCCAGTCAAATTACCTGCGTGTGCACGACTAAGATATAAACAAAAATAATAATTTGCTCAAGCACCTACTTTAAAATACTGTTCAGTTTTTATATAAACAATACACGTTGTGTATAAGTATAGTATTGTATAGTTACTTAAACGTGTACATATCGATTACAATAAAAATCGGTAATTGTGTGGGTTACGCATTGTTAAATAGAAATAATTGTAGGTATAAACATTACACACTATACGCACTGCTGCAGCGTATCTAATAATGAGTACAATAAACGTGTGTGTTTGTGTAATTATAGCCCACTAGGATATGGCTGCAAGATGTAACCCCTGCGAACATAATATAATATTATAATGTATACTATGGTTGTATATAAGAAATCGAGTAGATTGTGCACCTATATGGCTATATATATATATGACTATGTAAGACATAATATTACTTATAAACTCGCAACAAGCCTTTATGTGCCATATGGCAGTAAGAGGATACCGTAATATTCCTACATAATATATATTTATATGTTTGAGCGGGCGTGCGTAAATATAAACAAGGGGTGACACCATACGTGTTTCGACAACACTATATTATATATTATAACCTTTGGACCACCAAAATAAATTAGCCAACCGACTGACGCGCGTGGTCTACAATGTCAAAGTTGAAACATATCTAAATATATTGTATACATTCACTGACACATCGCACACGGTATCAGCTATTCTTTTTAATTAATAACAACCTTGAACCTAACCTAACCTATTACTAGACTGCTGATAACTGATATTGTAGATTTTTGTTAATTTCTTCAGAAGCATTCAAGCATACTTTTTTTTAGGTGTCTACTTTGTCTTTAACATTATTTTATAACATGTAGGTACGTATATAAAAGCTAATAGTGCGTACCGCGTACGCGTATAAAAACGTAGAACTTCAAGGAATTTTCGATTTTGACCACTGTACATTGAGGCTGCGGTGAATCAAATATATCAATTGACAATTATACATTTATACTCGTTCTTATTGGTCGCAATTAGTTAAATATGCTGCACGAGATGAACTTAATGAGTAGTTTTAATAACACGGTCTATATTAGCCATTAGGTATACCTACTGGCTACTGGCTACTATCAAATAATATCTAATTAGTATTCCAATTGTGAAATATATATTATAATCCTTACTACCTATTCATAATGTAAGCTTGTCCAAGATTCTGTTTTCATTCTCCTTTGCAAATGTATTATATTATAATTATACTATCATATATTAGTAATTACCTAGCTACTTATTACACATTTAAATATTTAATTTAATTTAAATTTTATCATATCATAAAATAAATAGAAAAATTTAGTGGAAATAACAATAAATTTACATATAATATACATATAATAATTATGTGTAACAGTGGGTATAGGACATAGGTATTATCTATTTTGTAAGTTTTATAGAAAAATGAAATTTAATAAAAACGATTCTAAGTGTTCTAAAGTCTTAACCAAACATATTTGTTATACTTTTATTTCTGGACCATAGTTGGAAATTATAAAATATACCTAAAACACATAATCATTATACAGTGGCGACCCTATAGAGCAAGACAACAGAAATATTTGTCTCAGGCCCTGTCATATAAAATTGTAATGTAAAATATTCTAGTGCAAGTATCTATTATTAGACACATTCACATTCATAAATCATAACATTTATTAATATTAATAACAAGTAATAATCGATGTTAAGTTTTAAATTTTATAGGTACTAAACGTTTTAAAATGTTAATATATTCTATTTTTCTTTGTTTTTAGAAAAATTTGGTAAAAAAAAATATAAGCTAAGACTTTGACTAGTTTTCACATAATACATTAAATCAGGTATAAAGTATTATTAAAAAATTACATTATTATAATTTAAATAATATATTGTATCTTATAAGAATATTATATAGCACCCTTAATAATGAATTTGTTCAAATTCTGTATTTTGGAATTTTTAAATATACTCAAATATCATATTTTTAAATGAATGAATTTTTTTGCAACGAGTTGCATACACAAAAATCAATCACTAATGATCCCTTAATTAGAATTTAGCTGCCCAGTTGTAGGTACATAAAATTTTAGCGTACCTATCATTAAATTAATCAATTTTCCAAGCAACCATACAAAAGTATCACTAACTACTGTATTAAGAATTAATTATTAATTAATATGGATAATAATAACTTAATGATAAAATAATATATTTATATATTATTGGAAAAAAAGGATCCAAAGAAATTGTTAGGTTCTGGAATGTTCAAAAAACCTAGCACACTCCCCTGCCTACATCAGCTATTATCTATTATGTTTTATATTTTTGTTATTTTTTACCATCATCGTAAAAATGAGATCCTGTTTTGCGATGCGTGTCCGTGACTACTGTCTATAGGTACGTATTCCGTTTTCGTGTGATTTCGAATAATGCACGTTTTTGTCAAGTAATGAAAAACTATATGTACTTAACTATGGGCCATTATCGTTATTCTTTCTTTATAATTTCATTATACATCACGCACTGCCATATTATACCTATTAAAAAAAGTTTCGTTGTTCGTTTAATTCAAATTTGCAATATATATATTTTTTATAAATGTTAATGTATCATATAATAAAATTTATCCCGAACGAAGCTGGGTTATCTACTTATCCAGCTATATAATAAACATTTTTGATATTTTTGTTCTTGTAAAATGTCACAGGTATTATATATTTTTTGTATAAATGGATCTATGACTATATTATATAACATTGTTCAATGTCCATAAGGGAATACATAACAATATATTATTTTCTGCATGAGCGTATGTATTACGCTTTGATAAGAATCAATTATAAACTAATATAATAACTATCCAAATTCCAACTAAAATAATTATTATAATATACTTATTTTTGGGCTGCTATAACAACACCCACCACAGTCAGAATACGTGTAATATCTATAACATTGCAAAAGTTATCGTAGTTTGAAAAAATGTATGCATGAAAAAATGTTTCGTTTGTAATGTTTTTATTTCATTTGTATTTAGCATTAGCTATAATATACATATATTACACTACTCCATTAACAGAATAATAAAATTATATAAATAGTTGAGTTCAATCTTCCAGCAGAGGCTCTTCAAACTGAACGAAATGTTTGAGGTTTTCTCATTTTGTCTACGTATATTATTATATACGACGTACTTATAAATTATAATTTATATACTACATACATGCTATTGCCCTTGCCATAATATTATCGGACTCAAGTACTCAACTCACAAGTGACCCGTTAATAATAATTGTTGTAGGTACCATGAAAAAAAAACGAAAGATATTCCCATATGTAAATTAAAATATCAATGGAAATAAATCATTTACAGGGAGCTCACACATTTTCAGTTATACTGCGCGAACCAATCAGTTGACTGACTGGAACTAAAATATAATATGTTTATATGTATATATCTATATTAGCTATTGGACGTGTGTGAATATGTGATATATTTTCAAACCTGACCATAGAATGATGTAAAACAAATTCTTAGTGATTTCTAAATTATTTACCGATAAACTATATGGATTACCTTTGGTCCTGTGTTTTTTTTTTTGTGTTCTTTTTACACACGATTTTTAAGATATACCTACAGGTTACTCGACAGATCATATATTTCGATACCCAGTGTTTATATTCGATTGCTGACTTTGAAAATGTAGTTAAATAAAGTATATTACCATTATAATGTATATAGGTATATATAAATACATTTTTAATTCGATACATATATATAATTAAATACACTGAGCCAGTTGTGATTCTTTCTAGTTCCTAAAAGTTACTGAACATCTGATTTTTGGCGATAAACTGTACGCATCATTCTCGAGACTCGAGACCAATAATACAATTTCTATATGGTATTGACATTTGACTGTAGTTGAGTAATCTGTATATACTATATCTTAAATTGTGGTTTTACAATAGTCAGCAGACTTTATGCAATATACATATATATATATATATATATATATTATATATGAATATAATATGAAATCAATAATAAGTCCGTATTAGCATGTTCGTGCACGTCTGGGTGAGTTACGATATAATATATCACTATTTATTATTACCACAATACCACCTACCTGAATCTTTCGGGATTATGTCATACTGGAAGTCTTGCATTATTGGATCTGAACTATGAAAATATTAAACAATATAACTTATAAGTATTAAATCTTGTTTTAATTGATACTGAACATTTTATGGCCGTAATGTAGGTATGCTATAAGTATATAGTCGATACTCGATCCTTAAAAATAAGTATTGCTTAAGCTAATTTTAATAATTTAAAAAATAAAAATGTGTTATAGTAAATAAAAGCAATACTTAAGTCTCGACTAACCTTAATTGGAGTAATACTTTTTCTTTTCTTAAACCAAAGTCTCATTTATGAATTTCATTGGAGTCATAAGTTTAGCTCAAACAATACTCATTCTTATAATAGGTAAGCATCGGCTAAGAATATGGCCCTTAATCTTTTTCAGTAAAATTAATAATTACATTATTAATGATTTTAATCTAACATAATGTGTGTATTTAAAACAATTTCTATATCACAGTAAGAAACTACGGACCTGTATAATACATTATAT
The DNA here is from genome assembly GCF_005508785.2 of Acyrthosiphon pisum. NCBI lineage: Eukaryota > Metazoa > Arthropoda > Insecta > Hemiptera > Aphididae > Acyrthosiphon > Acyrthosiphon pisum. Next base: position 6,794,013 of record NC_042494.1, read on the forward strand.
TCCATCATATCTATATAATCTAGCTTTTTTTTTGTTGTTATTTTTTAATTATCGTAAAAATGAAACTGTGTTTTGCGATGCGTGTCCGTATGTATATGTAGGTATGTGAATATCTATTTGTGTGATTTCGAATAATACACGTTTTTGTCGCGTAATGAACAACTGCTATTAAGGGTCATTATCGTTATTCTTTCTTTATAATTTCATTATGCCGGGCGGCGGGCGTGCTGCAATACAGCAACAGTGGTTATATACTTATTACCTTTATATAATATATATACATACTCTATAGTAAAGAAATACGTAGTATTTTAATATACAATAATATATGACACAACGCCGTCACCGTATTGTGTTCTTTTTTTTCCCGGCCTAGAGAGGGATGGAGACGAAGAGCGAGAGAGATCGAGGAAGACGCACTTTATGGATTGTCGAATTCAAACGCACGGGACGGAATATTCGACTTGAGGTTTTTTCCTTCTCGTTTATCCGTCGGTCGTTTTACTTTTTTTTCGTCCGTTTTACGTGGGCAGTGGGATTTTATAGTCGGGTTTACGCTATGTGTACATTTATATAGGTATATACAAAATATAAATGTATTATTATATATTATTTCTATTTCATTCACAACGTTTGCACGTTACGATGGATAGCCGCCGACGATGTGACGATGCAACTACAGGAGTGGAAACAAAAAAAAAAAACTATATATATATTATTACGTACTGTCTATACTGCCTATAGAGTACCTATATATTATTAAATATATATATATAATAATAATAATAATAATAATAGTAATAATGATAATAATAGATGTATACACGGTTCAGCGTCATCTCTCTTTGGTCCGTGGTATCCGGACCGTGAAGCATAACGGACGGACTCCCCCAATCGCGCGTTGCACGTTGGTAATATAGGTACGGTATTATAGCTATGTAACCCGCGGCACGACGACTAGCTTCTCGCTCGTCACCGTTGCCACAAACTCGATGGTACATATTGGTAAATATAATATAAATATTACATATTATATATAAATCTATACTTTTCAATGGTCCTAACGTTGTATACACTTATTAAATAGTTATACAAATATAATATATTTTAATACATTACGCCCTCCTTGTGTCCATAATGCACATATACCTTAGTTTACAGAATATTAAATATATGATATTATCCAGGATACGTCTTATTGGATACCATTTAATATTTATGTACAGGGTGTCTCACACTCTCACCGTATTTATAGTACCCTTTCCTAATAAATATAATTTTGAAAATGATTGTACTGCTTTAAAGAGTTTATAATGGTTTTAATTTTTTTTTCGGTTTACCTATAAACTTAATTACTTAAAATATAAGTTTTTCAAATTTTGCTTTAAATTCAAACTAAATTATGTGGATATTGTAACGTGTTGAGTTGGTAATTCTCATTAACTCATTAAAGTAACTAAAATATGTATGGTTGTGAAAGTTTTTAAGCGTGAGCTGAGGTGGGTTTGTTTATAGTAACTAGTAACTACTAACTAGTATAATATAGGTACCTAAGACGAGCCGTGGTCATAAGCGCAATTTCAACTTTTGGCTTGGGGGGCTGAATATATTAAAGGCAAGCAGACCAATGCAATATAGCATATTAAAATAGTATGTTCTAGGTTTTTTTTTTTTTTTTGTGAGATAGTGTGTGCTTGTATCTAAATATATCAAAAAAAACGTATAAATATAAATAAAAATTAAGTAATAATGTTATTTAATTACCTTACGCCACCATGCCTGACCTAAATAGAATCTACACCCACTAATAGCTATTCCAGGAAACATAGTTTTCGCGGCTTCATGTGCAGCTTTTTCAAAATCCACATGTAATGTGTGGATACATAGTCTGGTGGATAATATTCAAAACATATGTTTTTTAAAAATGTCCACATTTGATG
>NC_042494.1:6796002-6824091 GCF_005508785.2 Acyrthosiphon pisum
AGCCCCCCCCCCCACCAAATTTGCGCCTATGGCCGTGGTGCTTCAGAGATACACTATATAATACAATAGTCTGTATCGAGGCTGCCAACTGCATTGCCCGCATATACTTTATACATATTATTATTTACTAATATAAAACATAATTATATATATATACATGTATATATTATATGCATGGAAATGATGTATTGATGTCAATACCTTTTATTTATTACAATATTATTGCATATTGTATTATTTTATAGATTAAGTTAATATATATAGTATAATAGTATATAGGAACCTGCAATATGTGAAACCTGCAGAGAACCTCTCACAGTAAAACACCTTCTCGTCCAATGTCGTAACCATATAGACACCAGGAAAAGACTTGAAATTCCCGACAACATCTTCGAAGCCCTCAACCCAACACATGACAACACCAACAAAATCATCGCATTTCTAAAACAAATTGATATGTATAACCTAATTTAAGGAGCTAGTAAATCTATATGTAACCAAAACTAAATTATATGTAAAACTAATTTAAGAAACTATTGTACATTCTTATGTAACTATATATCTCATTTTCTGTTGCAAGCTAATAACCTTAGCAGTTGAAGCTGTACCAAGAATTAAAAAAAAAAAAAAAAAAATAGTATATAGATATATATTATCTATATATATATATATATCAGACGTATTCACGTATCATGTATAGACGTATAGGTATACATATTATAGTAAAACGGCATGGTATTGTTTTTACGTTCCCTAGCTACCTACTGTTTATGTAATATAGGTTCTTCACTCTATAGTACTCTACAGTCTACATTCAACAATAAGACTTCATGAGTCCGAAATTATTACTGTTGTAGTACCTATCATTACCTTTTTAGTTTCTATGCCTATAGCCTATTACTCACATAATATTATTTTTATATTTTTAAAACTTTTAATACTCTTCTTTTTTTATATAAAAGTGGTGATTTCCATATTGTGTATTATATATTTTACTGACATTTATATATTTTGAAAAAGTAACAATATTTGAAAAAAAATTTTTAAATACTGACATCTATAGTTTCATGTACAGATATATTGACATAATAGTTAAATGCCGAACCATTCAAACGCATCTTGTTTCCATTGTGTATCATCAAACGGTATATAAACATAAGAGTATTTTATTACTTATGTATAGAAATAAATTAAGCAAATGGGTACTCATTTCTTTTATAAAAATTACTCAAATAGTATTTAAATCTTCTCAAGCTAAAAAAATTTGTTGGACGGGAAAAGTAATAATATTTTTATAAGAAAGTAAAATTTGGGGAAATATTTATGTCATCACTGCAAATTACAACTACTTAATACTTCTAATATAGCCATTTTTAATAATAATATATTTATATATCCATTGCTTAGTTTAGTTATTGACATTTGTAATTAACATAATCTGTGTGTCTATCATGTATTACATTTTACAATTAACTGATATGACATAAACATTTCCAAGCATTTTACACTAATATACCATAAATTATAACAGAACCATGAAATATCTTTTATTTAAAAAAATTGTTTTTATGATAAAAAGTTATCAATTAATACCTATACATATTATAATGTTACATTATAATTTAATAGTACTATGTTATATACATAAACAAAGTCACGAGGCATAGTTATAATATCTCTATAGCCTATTATAGCATAGACCATAAAATATATTATGTACTCCACTGCATAGAACCTAGAAGTCTATAACTAATATATCCTGCATATTATATCATTATGCATTTATGTGTCATTAAAAAAGTATTTCAAAATCTGTGCGAAATAGGTGTTTCCGGAATCGTGTAGGTATATGATTCAAATATGTGCGTTACATTGATATTACTCATCGCCGAAGAATAACTAATATTATTTATACTTTCGCCGTACCAATGCGTTCGGATATACGCGATATACGCGTTTTATGAATGAAATGAAACGTGTGTATCTCACATTCTCACGTATATACCTGCCCACTACGATAACATAATAACTACCTATTTAATAATATTATGCGCGTGCACACATTCTACAAATATGGGAACTCTGTAACGACTATGTAACGCATGTAATATAATATATATATAGGTACACTACTCAAAATCAATGGGTGTCCGTTTTTATGTGTTATGTCGCTTTGACGATAATATAATAATATTATAATGTAAAGGTACGTGAGCGTGTACCTATGTGCGTGTATGAATGGAAACCTGCAGGTAGACACGCATGTGGATTATTGGATGTGTAATAAAAAAATATTATATAGGTTAGAATGTACAATATTACAATGAATATTGTAAACATATTACACATAATAATATATTATGTTTGCGCGAAATCTAGTGTTTGGATAAACGATTATAAATTTAAATTATGATTTGATTTGTTTTATGGATGTAAATATTTACCTACCTACTACTATTTAACTTATAAGTTATAACTAATAGGTAACTGTTTTTACGATAATATTTGTGTGGGCCAAACATTTTATAGTGTAGGTATAAATGATTAACTTGTAGTCAAATAAAATTGCTTCATTAAGTAAAATAAGAAAAACAATTCATTTTACCTGTAATTTTGCTTAATACTTTTGTTGATTATATTTACATTTTATAAAAACTATAAACTGTATTATACTATTATGCCAGATGTCAGAATAATATTATTTTTTCCGAATGTTGAAAACACTTATTTTCTGCACGATATTAAAACACGGTATTTCATAAAATATTATATTAAATATTGATTGTATATAATATTGTCTGTTTGAAAAAACTAAAATTATTTATAATTAATTATACTGCAGTTCAATCCCACTGTTCACTGATTTAATAATACAGTTGAATCATTATATTACTCATTCTGCGTTATTTCACTTATACTCTGTCATGTAAACAAAAATAATGTATTTTTTTAGTATACGTTTTGACTTAACGCACTTGAATCTAGATTTTAGAGAACTTAACTTACTTCGCTCCCCAAATACACTTTGGGTATTGTGATTTGGTGAAGTAAATCTGACAATCTATACCTATAGCCTATAGCAGGCATACCTGCATTTTTCAATCTTACTCACTTCCGAAAATACTTAATTGTATTATACTGTAGGTACCTATAATATGGCTATATATTATAGATATGTATCATATACATGTGTATAATATCGATGATAACGTCTTATTTTCTTTCGACACGGAGCACTAGTCTTTGAATGTAAATTTTACTTCATCACGGGCGCATGTAATATAATATCTCAAATTCTCGAATTATTATACATATATAGGTGGCAGATGTGACGCACCTATATGGTAAGCATTTTGAAGGAGGTTTACGAAACTTCCGCTACATGTGTTGTGTGTATAAGTATACAAATCACATTAAAACAATATTCGCACGTGGTTATCGCCCGATGTGATTCGTTTAATTGTCACACAGACAGTAGACGAAGATGACGTCGAAACTGTAATCTATACGAGACTGCAGTGTACAATATATAATAATATATATGTATGTAGCAAATATATATAACTATACATATACGTCGTAGTGTCGTACGTATACGTGCATACCATGTGTGAGCTACATTTTTTTCCTCCGTATAATAATAATATGTAAACGCCAACGGCCATAGGATCGTTGACTGCACTATATGCCGCACACGGTAAAATAAATATAATAATACGAGCATACGCGACACACGACCTACAATATATATTATAATAAAAACATGTGTACCTACAATACACACGACGGCGGTGAAAACCGTTGTTGTATCGTAGTTATAAATTTTTTGTGCGTACATAGAAAAATTATCGCGAGTACGTGCAGTTCTTTTTATTGCCGTCCGGTCCCCTCGTGTATATTATTATTATACTCGCCGTCGTCTATCTTACCTATAATAATATTATATACCTGTATGGCTGTATCCTATGTATATAGTATGATATTGTAATCGGTCGGCGTACGGCGTCACATAGGAAAAACGAAAAAAAAAAAAAATGAAATCTCGAGGACGGAGAAAGGAACGGGGAAAAAAGGTAAAACATTATAGTATACACGCGATTTATTACTCTGTCGTCTCCGAATCACTGCAGGTATATAATGGACGCATGCGCGCGTTTACAGAACGCCCAAATACACACACAGTACACACACATGTATATATTATATATAGGTATGGTATAATAGACCTTCCTGACTACATATATATGACACACACGTATAGTATTATTATTATTATTATTTATTATTTTTTATCAGTGCGTTATATTATATTATTGTTTACCGCCCCCGTTCATAATATACACTATATATACAGGATGTCTCGTATCTGCAGAAGCCGCCTGGCAACAGATATATTATAAATATTTCAGCCTCCTGCAGTGCGAAGCAAATAAATCGAAGATCACTTAAAAATTTTTCAATAATATTTCGAGTAGTGAGTAGATACTCACGGATGTTGTGTCATTGAGTCCATATAATAATCTTGTATCGATAAATAAATTAGAAAATAATGGCGAAGACCGTAGTCGGAAATACATTTTAATTTTGTCTCAAGTAGCGGATTTGTGTGGTCGAAAAATCACACCTTGAGTTTAGATTTATGATCGAATAAAAATTCAATGACGATGTGATATTATAGCATACGTAATGTTTTGTGCAAGGTGCAGACTACGTACTACAGAGTATACATATAATCCCTTAAACGGCTTAAAAACATTTACCGCACATCGGCGAAACCGTCGTGTCTGCAGATGAGATGTTTTCGGATCTTTCGCTGAGACTATAGATTAATATTATCTATTAATATAGGTAGGTACAGGTAATACGTTATAATAACGGATATCAGGAAATATTTGTATTACAGCAGCTTACTAAACACACTGTATACGTGCCTAGCTTACGTCTAGCAGGTATGTCTTAGTCTCGTAGGTATGGGGGTGGGAAGGGACATCGACGCGAAAATCCCTACGGCGTGTCTTACCTGCATATAAGGCAGATTATATATAGGCGGATATCATACCTATACAAAATCTTGAATGCCTACCTATATAGGTACCTATCACCTATGTCTGCTTAATCAGCTTATTTGGATTCGACGCCGCGCGCGCGTTTAGCACCGGTACGCACCCCCCTCTCCCACCATTCACGTCCGCGCGGAGGGTCACGATCCGCCGGAGCCTAATGATCGGTTTCGGATTCTCTGCGCACCGATGAAATCGGATAGGACCGCCGCCGCCGCCGACACAGTCATTGAGTCATCCGCACGTAATTTCTTTTATTCTTTTTTTTAATAAGTTTTTTTTTCTTCTTCTTCGTCGTACACAAAACCGTAGTGAACCTATATATATATATATATATATATATATACAGGTGGTGGTAGAGTGACGGGGGGGGATGAGGCTGCTGCTGCTGCTGCTGCTGATGCCGCCGCGTGTTGCCGGGACACAAAAGAACATCCGGTGGACACCACAGGAAATCGGGTAGCGTGTTATGACTACTATATGCGCCGAGGGCGACGTTCGCACACGAGTCGCCACCGTTGCTGGTGGTATACGGGACCGCGTATATTTTATTTGTTTTGCTTGCCATTTACCGCATACACGGACGATTTCGTGTTAACGTATTTTCCCTCGTTGCACGGTTTAATTTTAATAGTACGCATAATATTATATATCACACCCACGTACATTTTCCATTTTTTTGCACACGCAATCGGTAGATAGAGAGACAATATAGGTTGATTTGAGCACCACATAGGTACATAATAAATCCATAATAACGGTAATATTATTTACATATATAGCTTACATCGTTGACTCGATCCAACGTCAAAGCGTGAACGCGTTTTAGCGGTTCCAAAGTGTTTTATAAAGCACGAGTTTCCATGTACCGAAATAATATAATGTAATATTATCATATACCTACAGACCGGAGGATTAGGCGGGATCCGCCGTGCAGGCTCTGTTCGGGAGAAAGACCTCCCTGTTCCGTTCATAACTCCTCCCTAATCGCGTGTGCCCGGTAATTGAACTGCCACAATGAGGTAGCACAGCTGATGGCGCAGGGAGTATTATAGGCAAACAAATTCCTTATAAACCCCATTAAATCGTATTTTGTAGGTATAATAAATACTAAAATACCTATATAATAAAAAAATATTACGTCAGCTACGAATATTAGGTTCGTTTGATTAAAGGGCATTATATAAAGACTGAAAAGCGATATTTTTCAAAATCTGTACAAATTGTTTGTTCAAAAACATTGTCTTTGGAATATCACGGTTTCTGTATGATTGTACACTGATTCATTATAAAAATTAAAAAAACCATTACCTAAAATGTTGTTTCTACTCTAGCGCAGTACTTGGTATTGGGTGTGTTATATAATAGAACTCCCACGCACAGTATATGTACCGCATACTACATAGGTATACCTGCGTGGCTGCGTAGATATACGACCAGTTTATTTTTGTCTGTTCATCTGCTGGTATAGCGTGAGTGTGCGAACGGTGCCTAAGTCCGAACGAAAAGGTATATTGTCATCGTCGGTGACGAATGAGGGGGAAGATGTGTGTGGCCGAGGAATGATGGGGGGGTTGGTAAGGGGGTACCAGGTGGTGTGCTGTATATACACAGGTGTTTTGTCGTATTTAGGAACGCATTAATAACATTCTACGAAGGAGCCAACCGCTGTGTCATGGTAGGGGCGTGAGTGGTGGTGGGGTGGTGGTGGCGGCGGCGGCGGTAGTTCCATCCGGTGCATGGCCGGTTCGGTTCAGTTGGTTATTTCACTCACGACCCACAACATCGCAACACGTCGACGTCGACATACCTATATTATATATACAGTACGCGAGCCGCACGCCGACCGACTTATTGTGATTATCAATTTTTTTTTTTTTAATTAACATTTTTTTCTTAAAACGTATTGTGGTAGCTTAGCTTGATATCGTGCGGTCATAACGGCAGTCGTCATATTCGATACGCTGCACAGTGATTTTTTCCTAAGTTCATTATTGCCATCTGTAAGCATGGGAGAGGATCCTCAAGTGATAATTTCGTAGTCGCAAATTGCAACTTTGACCACACACGCACCCAGTTACCACCACGACGCGGGGTAAGCTAAGATATATAATGTAACAACATAAATCATAATAGTATTATGCAATTTCACTATAATTCGTTTGTCCGTGTCGTAAATGGCAATAACATAGGTACCTAATATGTATAATGGTTATAACTTATAATATTCCGATGTATTTTATGTATGTAAATTTTATTTTTATAGTCTGTGTGAAATTGTTTTTAAATTTTAAATCCGTACTCTCGAGTTTACACAGTTGGGCACTGCACGAGGTTCGATTTGAATTGAAAAAGTTATCGGGTGTAATCATTTTAGCGGCTTGTTAATTTACCTAAAAATCTACTACCCTATGTTTAGATTTAGACATAACCACTAAAACGCAAATTATAAATAATATATATTATTGCTATTAAGTTTACGGGCCAAAAAATCCTATGTATATCGTGAGAATACAACGTCGCGGGTCTACAGTCAGACGTATAGACAGATAGTTGAACGTATAAAAAATATTATGTAAATTTTTAAACGCACGCAGGTTCCGACATGTACAGTTCGCGGAATGTCTGAAACATTTTTGATTGTCCACGCTGCATTTCGGTATTTTCTTTCTTGCCGTTTTGTAATTTGAGTGTATTAATTTATGGGTATTGATGTATTATATATTATACACATCGGCTGTTTAAAATAACGTACCCGAACCAAATGTTATTAAGAATTAAATTCGACATTTGACTTTATCTAGGTACTTTATCTCGCTTATAATAGTAATCTCATTTTATAATATAATATCATACTATATAAATGACTACATAATAATTGTTTATTTTGATAAAGTTCAATTAAAATATGATCATTATTATCAAAATTATTGTAAGATTTTAGAAAGAAAAAAAGTATTATATATAGAATTTTATGAGAAATAGATAGGGATGAAGGATTGCCTTGTTTATTTTTTAAAAGAGCTATCAAATAGTTAGTGTCCTAAAATCTTCGTCATAGGTTGGTTGTTAGATGTAGTGTGTACATATTATAAATAATGTATAGTACGTTAGTACCTAGTATTTATATGTATTATCCGTAGTGCACATGACATAATATCAGTACTGTTTTAAAATCCAAACTAAACCTTATCTATCTGATTTCTCACATTAAAACTAATAATATAGCCTATAGGTACGTCTAAAGATATCTATAAATCAGTTTGTATTAGATAAAAAATTATTGGTTGTTATCGTAATTAAGAATATCAAAATGTCTATAAATATGATGCATAATAATATTTTAATGTTCATAAATTACAGTGGAAAGCTAACTCCTATAGTTATTTTATATTAAGCCATAGGTCACAATACAGGTACAATATTATATATAATATAGGTACGCAGAAATTAACGAATATGATACATTTACAATTTATATTTTCGTATTGATTTCATAGAGTATAAAATAACGAAAATTCATTGACTAAATTATTTTATGCTTAGGTATATGTTTCAAATTTTAAATGAAGGTGGTTTGATAATACATATTGCAATACTACATCACTTTATTGTTTATACGTCATAACATATATGGCGCTTATATTATGCATGGTACAATTGTTAACACATATTATATATTTAATATAAATGTTTATTAATTTTATAATATCTTCAATTATAATTTATTAAAATTACTCATAAACCTTCATTAAAAAAACTAGTTATATATTTCAATTGTTTCTTATAATTAATAAGTGGCTAACTTAATAAAAATAAAGTTGGATAATTAACTACATATTTTTCTTCAGTAAATATACGTAGAATGATATTAATAATTTTTATTCATTCTATGAAGTCATAGCAATTATTGCTGTACATAGTTAAAAAGTTTACTTTGTTCGTATCTAATACATACCATTTTAAAATAAATAACTTGTTCGAATTAATTTTTTTTAACCCTAATAAATAATTTTTAAGATTTTAATAGGCTATCCTATCATTAAAAAAAAAAAAAATACTAATTACTATAGTTTCTAAATAGGTACGAGGTAACTACCTAGTCTTAGCTGGAGTTCTGTTTTCAAATATTTCTGATTTTTAAATCAAGAAAATGATTATATTATTATATAGTTTTTGTTATCCTTTTTTCGTTGCTAATGGTTACTTCGTTGAATTAATGACGTCATATCTATGTTAGTAAATTTGTAATTGTGATTAATATATAGGTACTAGGTAGTATTGATTATAATTTATAACCTATAACAGGTTACAACCATGGTACTACATAAACTAACAAAAATGAAAATAAAATAGTTAGGTATTATTTTTGAAATTGTGTAGGATTGTGCCTTAATAGTTATTATATCATAATCATAATGATAAAAGATTAAAAAAGAGTAAATCGATTTGCTTCATGGACTCCCATAAATACGACACTGCAGATTAGAAACAATTATTTAAAACCTAATTTAAGAATTATTATTTTTAATTATATACTTATAAGTTATAAGATATAATACTCAGATAATAATAGAGCCACTTCAAAATTTACTTTCATCACCTTAAATAAAAAAAAATCATTAAAATAAATAAGTAGCAAACACAGGTATAGGACATGGGTAATTACTAATTAATAATATAATCATTGGTACAAATTACTAAAATATCTCCGAACTTTTACACAAATTATTTAATCAGTAACTACATTATCTAACATATCTAGCATAAATAGTTTTATTAAAATAACTTATTTAATAAAAATCTCATTATTTTTTTTTAAATAAAATATTCAATATTCATAATCGATGTGAGCCGTGAGGTAACATACGCTTAACTTCATTAGTGTCAAAATGTTTACAATATATTTCTACATACATAGAATAAATTAATACGTGTACATTTTTAAATCTATTAAAAAATAATGTTATTAACATTATTTTATTTTTGTACATTGCATTATGTGTGTAGTTAATTTATTTCAATATTGTTTTAAGTATACGTACCACGTAGGCAAACCTACTTATTTTTTAAACGAATCATATTTATGAAAAACATTAATTTATTGATAAGTTTCACGGAGTCAATTGAAAATGTTCTCACTGCTCTATTGTTAGTAATACAATGATTAGTAGATAATTACATCTTCTATGTTTCATTGTCTTAAAAATAATAGCATTCTAACTGTAACCGACAAACCCTAATTGTTAAGTATTTAATTATCGATTACTGTATGTAATACAATGCAATTTTATACTCACTCTTGAAAAAAAAATATGTTAGATGTTTACATGCAAATTACATTATGTAAAAGTATAAGACACATAATACATGTATATTAAAGTATATGTATATGTGAAAATGTATTAGGAAGATGAACTATAAGAATAAGTAATTACAACTATTAATTTTAGATATTAAAAAGTGATAAATTATTCTCAAAAAGTTATAGGTATACCTTGTTTGTTAAACATATAATTTGACACGTTTATGATTAAAACAAATCTGCGTACAGTACTTGGTGGATTGGTATAGACATTTCTTTATTATTAATCTAAATAATTTATATACATTAATTAAGTATTTAATTTTATATCATTTAAACATAAATATATTTATAATATTTCTATAGACACTTTGTATAATTATATTACAATAACTATATAACAGGGATGGGCAACTCAAAGTAACTAGCGGGCCACTTTTAAGTACTTTAAAAATTATAATATTAAATTATAATATTATTATATAGTATATAATAATATTATAATTTAATGATTTAATGATATATTATCTTTTATTAGTTACCCAATTGATTTTTAAAATTTTTTACCAACCTACTTGCTACCTATTTTAATAGTTCTATGCTATTTAAAATTTTGTTTTTGAGAATAATAACACCATGACTAATAATAACCCTACCAATTAGACGTTATTTATTTCCATATAAATAATTTTAACTATAATAGTACCTATAATGTTAATATTTTTAATTTAAATCTGTTAGGTTAGGTTTCTGAACATAATTGGTCGTGTACCTATGCACCTAATATAATTTAAATAATTAGCATTGAATTTTTTAATGAACCTACTTGGTACTTATTAGCAATTTGAAATAATTTGTAATCTGCTGATTTTTATGAAATATTATGTATAAACTATGAAGATAACACATTACACAATGTCACCTATATGTACCTATAGGTACTTGTATAATTGCATCCCCTGATATTAAATTATTTGAACTTATTGAAACTATTTTCATAATTAGAGAGACCGATAAGTTTGTCATAATATATTTATTTTATACAATATTACTTAAACACTATGCTAAGATTAAGATAAAATTATAATTTTTTAATAAAAAAATATATTGTACTGATTGTACAAAATAAATATGAAGTAGGATCCTTAAGAAAAATATTACACACATAATTATTAATAATAATAATAATAATAATGCGTTGATGTTAAATTCGTTTCTACAATTGAGTGCATGTGGTTCCCCAAACATATACTTAAATGACATTACCGACAAAGTAGGAAGTTAACAGTTATTATTGTCAGTCTCTAACGATTCATGACTTATGATCCCAGGTATGGCGTGTGAAATCTAGAGAACAATGGTTGTAGTATCTTGACCTACCTGTAAGTTAGGGACCACCTTTATAATTTTTTTGCACCGAATTATTTTGTTAAAGGAACAATAAATTTGCTACCTACCTTTTTTCACATTTAAAAATACAATTCCGGAAATTCGTAAAAAGAATTTGATGCAATATTATGTCGTTCCTCAAGGAGCCATTATATCTATTATATTTGTACTGTATAATAGATACTTGTTTATTCTTATTTCAAATATGACAATAAGCTATTCAATTTAAAATAAAATATATATTTATTTATATTTTTTTAGAATCAACCAAATAAACGTGTAAAAGATTTAAGGAAACACAAAAGCATTTTGAGTTTGTCGTTTAAAAAGGACAATTTTTATTTTTTCAAGGTATTGAACATCTTGAAAGTGAATCATTTATTTGGGTCCTTGTAACCTTTTTTTTTGCCAAAATGATAAAAAATATTTCAGTAAATTTCTTCACAAGAGTTTCTTTTAAATAATAAATTAGTCACATTGTACATTAACATTAATACGATACATACCGATTATTTTTAAATGTTACGAGTCCCTATTCTATTCTAATTATTGTTAGTTTTTTAGTTTCTGCAGCTCTATATTTAATTAAATATTTATTTAAAAAAATAACAATGAAATAAATATAAATAACTTGGTGTATTTTTGTATATTTTGTATTATAATGTAATCAAAACTCATATGAAAAAAATGATCCTGTTTTTTTTTATACGTGTAAATGGTCAATTTCTATAGAACATGCATCATATTAATTTTATCGTATTCATACATATGTATTATGTTGGAATGTATAATAATATGCTGGTCCCTAATTTTATAGTTATTTTCAAAGTAGTTATAATGACTAGATTAATTTTTGGGCTATATAATTATGTAGTGCCGTTAATTAATTTTCTAGGATTAAAATCACAAAATAAGTAACAGTTTCATTATTTTGATTCGTTGAAACTGGTGTAATCTATTAGATTATGGTAGAAATATCATATATAGCCATAAAAGTATAATGGAATATATTATGTGTGTTTAAAATTGTTATTAAAAAACTAGGTATATTTTTCTATAATTGATACGTATGAATGGAACAACATACTTTTAACACAACATATAGGTAATATAAGTACCTATAAAATATACTTAATATTAAATTTGAAATTAATAATGTTAACTATTGGACATCTTTAAGAACGTTCGAATATAATGTGCAATTATATTACTACCAGATTTTCTATTTTTATAATAAATTAATGAATACTATATAAATAGTAAATACATTCATTCTTTTTAATTGCAATTTATTATGTTTGTTATACTCCTATTAGGTCCCGCGATTTTCCTTGAAAATAACAATTAATTGGTGTTATGCATAATATAATAATTTAAAGTTATAAAACAACAACAAAAAAAATCAATGAACTTTTACAGTTTTCATGTTTATAAAATAGACTTTCTCACGGACGTCATCATTAGTCATTCGTTTTTTATAACCCGCAGACGCCTGAAGATGTTTTTCGGTCCACGTCGAGTGCATCGGTCACTACCTACCTATAAACTGTATAAATCTCTACGTCTGCCGAGAAATTTTATTTGTAAAATTTTTATATGTCATTAAAAATACAAGGGATAGTCAGTTGTTCACGTTAAATAACCGGCCGATTAAACGTTTAAACGTCCCGGCACTTAATAAAACATCTCGATTTTTTCTTCAGATTCTTTTTATTTAATTTGCGGACTCACTCACGGTTAAGAGTTAAAACGTGTTCGGCGCTTAATGAATATCCTAAACAACAATTTAAATAAATAAATAAAAAAAATAATAAAAAACAACAACAGCTATGGACCGTACAACATATATATTCCATATATACGTAGTATTATACATAGGTATATATATATTGACTCGTAAATGTGTTATTTATGCAAATCGAGCGACGTCTCTTGGACATTGCCCATGAACACGCCATAAGACCGGCATTATGATGGTGCGGTCGTGGGCATTTAATATATATATATATAAGTTATATTATAATGTATATATTATTGTGATGTTTTCGTTCAGACGATCACACACCCACGTGAAAAATTCCATATTTACTCGCAGTCATTATTCTGGTCGACACATGTACTTTACGACTATATGGCTGGGCAACGATTTAATGACCCATTGAAAAGAAAAATAATAAACTTGACAATAGGATTTTTGACGTTTCATTCATGTACCTACAATATAGTCGATCACAATGCGAGTGTGATGTCCGCGGTTATCGGATCGAAAATTTCCACCGGCGGCGCCGCGTTACCGTTTTAATACACGCGAGACGATGGTTTTCCATTTTCCCCTTGTTACCTATAGTGGTCAATATATATATATATATATAAATAGGTATAGTATATATTATTACCATTATTATTTGTGTTATTATGTCGTCTTTAGGCGCGTGTGCGTATAAAATGAGAGTCGCTGAACCCAACAGAACAGAACGCGATATAGAACGATAAAAATATAGCGTATAACATATTATGAGTTGTAAACGTCACGTCTGACTATAATATAATATATTGTGATATTATTATAATGTACCTTGTACCTATGCACTGGTGAACAAAGAGGGGGGGGGGTCTATGTCTGAAGTATGAAATCTCCTCCCCGCATACAGACAATATTTTAAAGATACATTTCTCATTGATTAGAGAATTTATAAAAATTTGCAATATTTCATATGCTGGCCTCCAACTGGCAGCTGGCAACTGCACTTATAAGTGCGTCTTTCGTGTCCCACCCGATCTCATAACTTATTTTCTATATTCGACCCGTCAACCCTCAGTGTTACAGAGTGCGCCATATCTTTACCTATGTACATAATATTGTTACAATTAACAATAATTTAAAATCTGTGCTCATCACTGTTTCAGGCGATCGCGCTCCGGTTCGAGAGGACTAAATACGCGGGGTACGACGGCGGGACGTGATCACCACCGTCGAAATAACAACGTAATGGAAAACCCGGCTTATAACCCGGAGGAGGGCCAGCGGATGGCCAACGAGTGTTTGGCCGCGAGGTTATTGTCCGGTAAGGACAACACGGGCGGCCGCGGCGGGCCCGGCACCGCGGTGTCCACGATCTACGACCCACGCGCCTACGGAACGACCGCCGCCGCCGCAGCCACCAACGCCGCCGCGGTAGTGACGACGCCCACGCCAGCCGCATTCCAACCGACGACCCGGCAACAGCCCGGCAAGCGGTGTACCTGCTGGCAGCCGCCCTCGGACATACCGCATTTGCATAAGTGCAATTCGCCCCCCAGGACCATGTGCCACACCAACATGTTTGTCCTGTACACGTTTCTGTTCTTCACGGCCATCATATGCCTGACCACCAGCGTGCTGTTGTACATCACTAGAATACAAGGTAATACCTGTAGACATTATAGACAATTATTTAGGTACGTCAACGAGCGAGTGTACGCACATAATATTATTGTCTGATGATAATATTATGTAATAGAAGAATCCGTGAAATGATTTATAAACTTCGCGAGCACATTTATTTTCAAAAATCCTTTTGAACTCCATATCTGGGTCATCCACAATCATCTGGAAAATCCTCCATGGTTAAGTAATTTAATTTTTGTGATTCGTGGGCTACAGACCATTTTAAATCACTGCAAGTATATTATAGACCCTAAGTTATGTAAAAATGATAAGCTATTATATAGGGGGCAAGTTTTAAGAAAGTTGTGCACCCTTAGGCAAATGATTGCGCACAAAAAATGTAGTAGGTACTCTTAGCCCTTGGATCATACAATGAATACATATATAAAAAAAAGTCAATTATTATTAAAAGTACAGCATAATATTATAAAAGAAAACTATTAAACACATTTATGATTTACAGAAATAGTAAATGTATTAATTCATAAGCTATATTTTATAATATTATTATACCTATATAGCAATGATGGTGATAATAAAAATAGGAATTTTTATATTTTAAACGTGAAGTATAATACTTTACACCACTGAAAAATTAGAAACGACTCTTTTGAAATTCTGTGTACCATATACGATACAATAAGTACGTGTGCGTGACGTACAAACGTGGGGCGTGCTATTTATAAAGTATAGTAAATTACGAGTTCCTGCATGGGTGAAGCAGCTGGCCGGAGTCTGGAGCTGCAGTGTTTACGCGTCATAAAAATGTGTGTAATTTTTGGGGTTCGGATTTTGAAACAAAATTCAAAGCATCATCACAGAAAAATGTGAATACTGCTCTGCTATATACAGTAGGTTACAGTGGGTCCAGGGTCCTTGTAATGGGTGGCGTTAAATTTTAATTCAATAATGATATTCATTGTATACGAAAAACGGTTCTGAGCGGAGACGGTCTGTCAGTCAGCCTGTATAATAATAATATTTTTATTGATGGTCTAATATAATGAATAATATGTTATATCATATTAATATATTGCATTATAGTAGTGCCTACCACATTGACGTTTATTTTCAAAAGTTGTAATCAACACATATATTCATATTTTGATTCCATGACATCCCTGAATTATGGAGAGGGGAAGTGACGTTGGTCCACTCCACCCCGTGACCACCCGTATGGCGCCCCATATTTAGGTAGATAATAATATAAATTGTATAATAATATACATTTGCGAATTGCCTGCAATGCAGTATGGTACCTATATATCATGCGAGTATTAATATATTGCTATTATTGTGTACATCAAACGAAGACATGAACGCCCGATCCGCTACAATATGCCATATAATAATAAATACGTACCTATATAATTCGATTTAGACAACACAATGGGTAGAACTCACATAAAGCACCACGCTCTGTATTATAGACGGACCTACCTACCTATAGATCAATCAGATTACGTACCGAGATCGATTGATACCGAAATATTGATAGTGCGCATATAATACATTTTGTGTAGGATGCGCGTGTGTTGTGTATTATATTCATTATATGTATATACATAGGTACATACAAATAAGGATAAGCACTGAATAGTGAATAGGAACTGATGAATAATATAATGCGTAATGCCGATTTAGACCGTCGTGTTTCAATTGAAAAATAACGCTATTGATGAAAACAAATTACCCGTAAAAACTAGGTTCTCCGGACTCCGGGTGTTTTTATTTTTTTTTTAACCACTCACGAAATATTCGATATTGCAGGTTTTGTATATATAAAGATATATTATACATTATTCTTAATATAATACAAGCATCTTTTAATTCATCGCTCGAGGGCGATGGTATATAGATATTAATTTTCAACAAGCACGTACGCGCGCCTGACCAAAAACCAATAGTAATATAATCGTATGTTTTATGTTTATAGGTATACTATATTCATGTATATATATATTTCGTCGTCCATCCATATTAATAATTAATAGGGAGGTCACCATCGCATCGTGAGTTTTTCGAAACCTATTTATTTGTCTCGTCGTAAGCTGCCCTTCGCTGTTGATTAAAATTTAAAAAAATAATTATCGTATTTTAAAACGCACCCGTGTTATATCAAAATAAATAATTTATTTTTAAGTAGCATTTTTCCTCTTTACATAATCAAGAAAATCTTTTAATATCATGTATTCAAACAATGCTAATAGTTTTTTTTTTAAAATGTTTTTTATTTTTATTTTTTTGCAGTTCCACACAAGGAAAAATATCCATTAGTCGTAGAAGGAGAATTTCAAATTACAAATATTCCGTACACGATAGGCTTTGTGGATAGAAACTCCACCGAGTTTTTAGCACTGAGTGCCAATATCACGACTCAGGTAACTATAAATAAGCTCTATACAGTAGTAGTTACTAGTTACATATGGTACATATTATTTGTGTTTTGTGCTATTTTATTTCATTCTATTATTGTTCGTATAAGCAGACTGGAAAATGTAACCCACTGTTTTTAATGTAGTTGGATGACACGTTCAGAAACAGTGAACTGTCACCGTGGTATGATGGCTGTGAGGTGATCGATCTAAGCCCCGGTCAAGCAAAAGGCGTTCAAGTACAGTGCGAGATCAAGTTCTCTCAAGAACCCGAGTCTGCGATCGGCATTGGGCAGATCGGCATTGCGTTCCTCAAAACTCTTCGCATACAGCACGGGCATACTTGGTTAGGAAACTACAGCGTGGACGTTCAATCCATTGGATTCCAAAGTAAATAAATGCCTTCTCATAAATTGCACCATATAAAATTGCTATAAAAAAATTTAAAGTAAAATGATCGGAAGTTAATACAAAATAAAAAATGATTACTGTTGATACCTGCTTTTATGCAAATTTAGGGTACTACGTAATACTTAGACAATTATTATTTTTTGGTTAGCAAAATAAAATCAGTAGGTGACTCCTGTTAAAAAGTAAGCACAGCTGCTAAATCTGCTAATGTCCATAAAACCGTGGATACCAATTTTTCGAAACATGAAGTCACGGTTTTATTATACAATGTTGATCTCGATACCTAAGTATTGATAATGTGATTGTACATGAATTGTGTTGTACATATGGAAATGGCGTAATATTATCATTATTATATATTAAGTCGTTAGGACATATATACATTTTTAACGTTTGAAGTGAAGCTTATTTATTTTATATGCCAGAGACTCAGTGCCGCAACTACATAATAAGTGGCCCGTGTGCGATATTCTTTTTGGGCCCGTTCATAAATTAATTTTTATTGTATGTATTATATAATATTGTTTGGATATTATTCTTGGTATAACACGACATTTTAATAGTTTATAAATAAACACTAATAAGTAATAACATTACTTTTATGGCACGTCGTCACTCGACAACCCTCGTCGTTTTTGAGTATCAGTCAGTTGTTCTCCTGACAATTCGACAAACAACAACCTAACCCATGGATGCGATAAAAATAGATGTTATGGAAAAATTAATAGTACCTATTAAGAAAGTATGAAACGTTGACACTTGAATACATCTTGATACCCACCTTTTTCTAACATAGTACACACCGCATACGTGATTCTATCTAGTACCATTTGATTTTATAATATACTAAAACTTACCATTCTATTTTAACATACTTAATTTAATAAGTAATATTAGTATACCTACAACTACACTAATGTTTTAACTTAAAAAAAAAATGATTGTGAGTAACTATTAAGTTTTGCGTTTTTAGACAATTTTAGTGCCTGCTCCAGGTTGGGCCCGGGGGCCCCCCAAATGTATGTAAGCCTTGGGGCCCGTGTGCGGGGCACGCTCTGCACACCCGGTTTTTGCGGCACTGCAGAGACTGTAAAAACTTGTAAAAAATAACGAAATTTTCGCTATTCATTAAGAAAAACCACTACAATTGTAGTGTCACTTTTGCTAAACACCGGATTTTTACCTTAGGAAAAGTCAATACGTGTACTTGGATATATTTTTCCTAAAAAAATAATGTATTATACTGTACCGTTTTTTAATAAATATCGCAGAACTTCCAACCACTAAATATAATCAATATTATAAAACCATAACGAAATGTTCTACAAAATAGTGAGTGGCGAGTTGGGCGTATGGACTGATTGGTCAGAATGGAGCGGCTGTGAAGATCCCGGAGACTATGTAGCTACCAGGACCAGGAAATGTTTGACTCGGGACACACGAGAACCGACAAGCGTGGACCGGTGTCTGCTCATACCGGGCAACAAGAGTGATCTGGACCTGATGCCCTGTAGGATATATTTGTCACAAAACTCGGACCTCGATGAATATTTCACAGTCCCGCCACCGATTTCGACATCAACAAGCAAGGAAGTTATCGAACAGGCACCGACAAACAAAGTCGCTGAAAATGGTAACTATAAAAATATCAAGTCACTTTCCAATTTCCACGTAAAGAACAACATTACGCGTATCTAGAAATAGTAGAAATCTAAATATATTAAAATTATAAAATACAGGTAGGTTTTACAGCTTTATATATTATACGGCTAGCATGGCGTAGATATCGATATCGATTAATATCTTAGTGTTTCATGGAATTCATCACTGGATAAAATATAAAACTGAGTAATAACATAATAATAGGGCGGGTCCTGTATGCTTAGACATTTTTAAATTTCAAGTATTATAAAAAATACTATTATAAATTTTTATTCTTGCATCATAATCGAAAAAGTTTTAAAAAACGTTGAATATTATAACAACAATAATAATTTATACAACCACAATAATTGTATTTATTTAAATTTAAATTCTCATCTGTTCAGGCTTTAGGCTATTTCTCATATAATATTTATTTTGATTAAATTTTAACGAGAATGTACATATATTTTTATGTGGCGTTGACCATATAATATTAATGAAAATGTCTGTATGTTATAAAATAATGTGGTACTTACAATTTAATTCTGAAAAACATTGGTATTATCCTATAACTAATTAAGTATATCAACAATTTTAGTTGAAGATAATTGGATTTGTGACGAATGCAAAGAAGACGAAGTCTGTTTGGCCGACCGTGACGAAGGTATTCTGCAGTGTTTACCAAGTTTAGATACAAAGGATTTAACTGGATGTGGGGGTCGATGTGGTATAAACACCCAGTACTGTCAAAATATTCATAGAAATGCGTATACGTAAGTAATCGTTATTTTATAATCATAATTATAGACGTTGAAACCATCGAGTAATACACAATATGCATGATTAGACTAAAAGACGAAATATTTTTTAAATTTCAACATTCCTTTGAAATTCCACTAAAATTGGTCATTTTGGTCATTCGGTAGTTACTACTTAATTACTATTATTAAGTTAAATTAATTGGAATATAAAATACTATATTAAACTGGTTTGGAATACGCTGTATATGCGACTGAATCCGTTCAAATTCATATAGTAATCGTTTTTTCAAACAGGTTTTCCAAAATTAAAAGAATATAAATGTTCTTATTTTGATATTTTGACGAAATACCAAACAATAGTTTGTAAATTTTCTTTGGAATTAGTTTTTAAATTATTCTTAAAACAATTGTAATTAATTTTTTTTATTAGCTTTCACCTTAATAAGTATACTATTATAGTATATAACTCAACATTTAAAATTGTTCATAATATAGACATTAAAGTAAAGTGATCAAATAACAATGTGATATTTGCATATAATAACAATTATTATAATTAAAATAACTATGGACTTTATAATATTGTATCTATTATATAGAAATTGTTAGTTAGTAGAAGAAACAATTAAAACTGATGTGATGAGAAAGATTTGAAGATTAATAGTGGCTAAAACGTCAACAAGGAATGTTGATAAGATTTTGTTATTTTTTCGAAAAACAGCAGAGAAAGGAGTGATGTTTCTAATAATATATTTTAGTTGCCATCTTTTATTGCATACAAAATACGCATTTACTTTTAGATATTAGATGCTATGTTTTTTATGTTTCCCAAACATATGAAACAAACTTTCTTATTTGACTTTTTTTCATTAATTTGTTTCTACCCTTCTAAAACTGTTTTACCGATTTTTTTATCATATTCTCTCGTTACGTGTAAAATCTTCATCTTACCATCAGTTGAGGGAACAGAGATCATAGCTAAACTAACTTTTATATGATATTATGGGTTTTAATTTTTTAAATGCAATCTAATCTCGTGCCATAAATATATTGAACATATTATTAAATATAATTGTATGTAAATAACATAGTCAAAACTTTATAGCTATCTTTGTCATGCCTGGTTTCATATAATACGTCTACTCAATTTGAATAGCTATTTGATTTAAGATTCAATTATCAAACAATTTCCTCTTGATATTTGCCAACCCACCCATGTACTATTTTATAATATACTCAATATTAATTTTAAACTCACCACATCTCGTTTCACTATAGATCCCACAAATACCTAAACATATAAATTACACACCCACATTGCCACTTACTGATAAAAACAACATTTTGTCGTAAATAAATAAATATTTTTGATTTATGTACCTAAGTTAACAATTTGACCCATTAACGTATTTTAGTTCGTATTGGTAAATAAATGAGAGTGGAGATAATTTGGTATAAATGTTATTAATTTTAATTACGTACCTTGTACTTACCTAATAATAATTGATATTCAAAATTTTCGAATTAGGATTACAATTTAGATCTACCCTTTTTATGTTGCATTTAACTCGGCTAAAGTTATTATATTCGTGGTATTTATAAAATTTAATTCGGTTTAAAGCACTACCTATATCTATTTGCATGGTTAGTCCGACCACTGCAGGTCCAACTATATAAGTAAACAGTAGTAATAACTAATAAGCCAGGATAACGGAATTATTAATATGTTCATACGCTCCATATAGGTACATCTATATAATTTGCCTTTCAATAAATTTGAAATAATTATCTAATAACAGTACATGTATAAAATATTAAGTATAATTCAATTATTGTTTTCATTTTAGTTGTGTGGATACGTCGCCGTGCTCTAAAAATGAGTTTGAGTGTGGAAACCGCATGTGCGTATCGGATAAGGCGAAGTGTAATGGTATTTACGATTGTTTAGACCAGACAGACGAAAAAGATTGTCGTAAGTATTGCTCGTCACATAAAAAATATAAATTATAATATTATTTCATAAGATTAATATACACAAAAAGAAACGTGATACATTTACATGTTTTCGATTTTAGCATGTGATCTCGACACACATTTCCGATGTGGCATTCAATGTTTGCTTAAGACGAAAATGTGCGACGGCGTGTCGGACTGTTGGAATGGCCACGACGAGCTTAATTGTACCCGTAAGTATATACGTTTTCGGTGTTTGTGATAAAATAATTTAACGATAATAATAAAACTTATAATATAGTTTAATATATATTATATACTTATTATATACCTAATATAATATTCGCACAAAAAAAATTTAGATTGCGAAGATGGTAAATTTGCTTGTAATTCAAACGATGAGTGTGTGAGCTACGATCATTTTTGCGATGCATACGCAGACTGTACAGACAAGTCTGACGAACCGTTAGGATGTGAAGGGCCTTGCAGGAGTAATGAGAAAGCTTGCAGGTAGATATTGCATCGAACGAATATGCTCCTTCAGAGGAATGTAGCACCATATTTCTTTTAGAATTTTCGGGCGTACGCAGCAGTTTTATGCACAGCATTATAATATAACACAACACTTGTTGCGAATGAAAATCAAATTTGTCAATTACCCGCTATTGATTTATATTATCAAAATATAATTTATAATATGTTTGGCTTTTATGGTAGTTTTTACAATCGAGAAGTATATGAGTCATAATTATTCAATATATTTCGTATAATAATAACAATTACATTAGGTTTTTATACAGGTACAAATTATTATTATAATCGAATCCCACTATATTGCTGCAGCTATAATATTATATTTTGCACAAGTCACAAGCATGTCTGTAGAGCGTGGCTTAACCATTAATACTTACTAATGTACTATTATGTAGAAACTAGAATGTGATAGTTATTTAACATATATATTTTTTTTAATACAATGTGTGTTTAAATTTACAAATAATTATGAATGTTTTTTACATTAGTTATTAACAATTTTAATAATGATAATTCATATTAATTTTAGAAATAAATCGTGTTTTAAATAATACATTGTCAAAATATTATATCACAAACAAATAATGTATTTATGTATTTTTTTTTCAGAAATGGCCGGTGTGTAAAAATTCATACGCTTTGTGATGAAACAGAAGACTGCGGAAATAAATCTATCAATAAAACTAATTGTTAATTAGTAAAATTAAAAAAAAAAATATGTAAATTGAAACTTTTATTTAAGTACCTATATATTTTGTATTTGTTGTATGTTGTAAATTACTTAGTATTTATTAATAAAATATAATATTTAAACACATAATCGGATAAATTATAAAATTAATTGAAATATTGTGTGTGAAAAGTAGACTTTAAAATGTAATTTAATTTTTAATTAAATGAAAAAAATATCATAATTAGGTAATTCATAATTAATAGGATACCTGGATATATAATAATATATCCTAATTGTGTATGTTATACATAAATACACAATTTGAAACGAACATACCATTTACATTTTCTTAACATTTCCAAAACTTAATTTACTGTTGTATGGTATGTACTTATGTCTGATAAAATAATATGAATACAATGATAATACATATGAGTTAAGCAACACTGCCAACACAATATAGTGGTTAGTGAAGACTACATTATACTTCCTCAAACACTCAACACTCAATGTGTGACATAAGTACATATTTATGATTTATATCTATAGGTAGACGGTGCATCTACTGTGTAAAGTGTGAGCCCTGGCTCACAAAATATACCGGATAATAATATAATGTAAATATATTGTGCCTGTATTTCGTTATATGGGCGTATGGCTAAATGTATTATATCTTGCTGAAATCGCTATTTTTAAAATAATAATAAGAAGAATAGTCTCAGTTAAGTTGTTATATGTTAGTCTATACTTTTTCATAAAATATCATAGAATCTTTCTGAAAGAAATAATTTTTTTAAGGGGTTTGATATAGGTTGGCAATTTTAAGTAAATTTTATTATGTAAAATTCAGAGCTAACATTATTTGACAATTACATACGTTCAATTATGAGTAGAGATATCAATGTATTGATTTTACAATGATGTGTGTTATAAAAATAATTATTGTATTGTGTGAAAACAATTTTCGATTTGAAGGGTATTTTTGATAGCAAATCGCATTTACTAGGTTTTCTGGGTGGGAGGGGGGGTCTAAAGTATACAATTTGAAGTACTTTTCAAAATTATGAGAAAAAGACCAAAACGAGAATTCTTTTGCAAATCGGTATTTTGACAAAAATGCAGACTTGCATTTATCATCAAATATTTAAATTAGTATTTTCTAGAATTGATATAATATTATAAATATTTAGGTTTTTTTTGTGGTATTTATAGAGTTTGAAAATTGTTTTTTTTAAATTATTTTACCAAAAATGTATAGTAAATTATTGTTTTTATTAAAAATCTTGACAATTTAATACAAGATCCTTAATTTTTCATATGCATATTTTTTTTATAAGCGTTTAAAGTTCAAATCTTTCCTAAATTTGTCAAAATCATGAAAATCAGATTAGGTACCAGTTTTGTTTTTAGATTTAAACAGATATCTAAACAAATACCTACCTACATGAATTTTGTAAGACATGATTTTTCGAAGACATATATATGCTTTTGAACACATGTCTTCCGAACACATGGCCATCGAATAGCAACTCGACACTCGTTAGTTTTAATAAAGTACTAAGAAAAGCTTTATTTATTTTTATGAATTTCTAGCTCATAATAATTTGCACATTTTCGTCATTCTACGTATTTTGTCAATATTTGAACTTTAAATGCTTATAAAAATATTGTGACTATGAATTATTAATATTTTTCAAATGTTATTGTAAAAATATATTAATATTCTTGTATTAAATTTTCAAATTTTTACTCAACAAATAAAATTTCATTGACATTCATAGAAATAATAATTTAAAAAATTTGAAACTGAAAATGTTCGTTAACACTTCAAAACAAATCAAAATTTTTTGAAAATTTTATGGTGTATAGATTACTAATATCATATATTATAATTACTATTATAAACAACCAGTGAAAATTTCATATATCTGCGGTCATTTTTTTTAGAGTTACACCCAAAACCAAAATCGAATTTGTCGAAAACCGATTTTGTGTAAAAATTCCCGTTTTTCCTTCATTTTTATTTCATTTTTCACGGCACTTTTGAAAATTACTGAGAATTTTTTACCTCCTCGATGCACCAACAATATTCACTTTCCCATCGAACAAGATACTGAAGTCGAAAATAGAAGTATGATTTCGACTACTTATCGAGTACACACCAAAAAAAACTGGCTGCAATCTATATGAAATTGATTCTTTTTTCACTTTTGATTATGTTATACTTAATTAGTTCTTATGGTGATATTATTCGTTGCTATAGTCTGTGACAATTGACAAATGACTATTACTAAAGTAAAACCAAGTTCAAAATTAAATTTATATTTTAGTGAGGTGTAATTTTTTTCATTAATTAAACCCGTGGCAACATAGGCCATTGGGTGAAGGTTATTTAAGTCGGTTTGAACAAGTGTACCTAAACTTGGTGAGGATTTGTCACTAAGACCCGAGTGGTCACCCAACCGGGAATTAGTGACACTGTTTGGTACTTGTATTCAGAACACGTTTTGTGATTGAGGATAATGAACTTAATATATTGCTATATAATATAAATTATTATTACAATAATAATTCACAATATTACACAAAGACGGAGTTATAAATAGGCAATTTCAACACATTAGTTCCTATATAATTGCCGAGTGCTAACGCTACTGTATTATGGTTTTCGCCTTTTGGTATATTATTTTGTGCATTGTACCATTAATTATAAATACTATTATTTATTGTATAACCAATGGTTGTACTGACCATGGACAATCACTTATTAAAAGAATAATTAATTTTATTATGATTTTAATAGTTTTTTATGAATAGTTGAATAATAATCAATTAAATGTTTATTTATTTTAAACCTTATAATATTATATGATATAAATCAGTGGCATAGTATGCCCATAAGCTCTATAACCATAGCTTATATACAGTGTTGTGCAAAGATAACTAAACATTATACAAAGATTAAATACTATTTATCTAGACATACGTTTTTTTTATGAGTTTATAACTTTCATCAACAATTTATTTCTTAAACTGGGGTTTGGAAGTTATAGGAGTTAAAGTAGACTAAATATATGAACACGAAAATCAAAAAAATATGTAAAAAAACCTTTATTAAATAATTGCAACTTTTTCTTCCAAATTCCCTATAAATTTATAAATTTATAAATTATTATTTTTAATATTATCGTATTATTAGTACCTATTTAATATATTAAAAATTATTATATAAATAAATTTAAAATGAAAAGAAATATATATGATGAATGGAAAGCTGATTATCGGTTAGCCATATGTTAATTATTAAACTGTTAACTAAAAAAATATTATCGGTACTTAAATAGTGTTAATAAAATATACTTCCTATATCTGTAAAGGTTTACATTTAAATACGTAAATTATAAAATAGGATCATTAATTTTTGGAAAAATATGCAAAATATATGCCTATTTCTAAAATTGGAGAAACGTCATTCCGTAAAATTATGGCATTAATGTCTAGCTTGGTCTGCTCTAGATATATTTATGTGTATAAATTGATTATATAAATCGAGGGAATAATAAAAACAAATATGCAATTTTTCCCTACAGGCTAAATTTTCCTAGTCGTAAGTTCTAATGCCTACTTAACTACATACTAACAATATTATTCAAATAATAATAATTATTATTAGAAGTATTTTATTTATTTTATTAGGATAGTGATTGATAATAATAAAAAGAACAATGTTAGATTCAACAGGATCGTTTATATGTATTTTATGTTTTTTAGCAAGTAGGTACAGCAAATTATTTGTTTATACTACGAGTAACTTTATATACTAATTTACAGCAACAAAACTGTATAAAACTTCAAGATAGCCGAAATGTATATAGAAAATTTTACTTTTTTTCGAACATAGATGCTGGCGGCACCTGTTAAAATTTTTTTTGAATTTTGCGGCTAAAAATTCAAAACTAAGCTAGATACTTTACGGCATCGTTGAGTAACAATTTTGCAATAAAAACATTTCGAAAATGTTAGTTTTAAGTTTTAACTAGAAAGGGGATTTAAAATAGTTTTTAAACGACTTTTATGGTACTTAGATTTTAAAGTAGAATGAGCTTATTGTGACGTCTCAAACTAGGCTTTACTTTTATTTAAATGGTGATCTATATTATTATGTGGATAAAAAAAAACGTGAATTATCTTCGGAACGTAGACAGAAATTAAAACTTATATTAATACTTTTTTATAGAACTTGCCCACTCCCTGCCCCCTGGTATAGTATATGTATTAGACACGATTTAAAATAGTATGGTTGCCCATCTATTCCCATCTAATTGTGATAAGAAAGCCAATACAGTGAATCTTATTTTTTTATTAGAACAGTGCTTCATGTGAACAAAATAGTGTCGTTATTCCCGTGAATGTTGTTATATAAAAAGATTCATATCATCATATCGATGACCGTATAATAACACGGTATATCTATAGGTACTAAGTTTGATAGAAAACATCGTATGACCTATTTTTTCAGTTATTTTAATTTTACGTTAGTAAGAGTCGGTACGTTGA
>NC_042494.1:6824141-6825838 GCF_005508785.2 Acyrthosiphon pisum
AGCCAAAATACTAACAGTAAAACAATTATATTATAAAAAAACTCTATATTACATGTCAAAAAAAAAATTTAATACAACCGGTCGTTCATACTTATAACACAAGAACTGAAAAGTTAATATACCCAAAAATGACCACAACTAAATACTATAATAGCTATATGATAACTGGATTGAAACTTTATGAAAAAATACCCATTTCTATAAAAAACTATCCAAACTTTGATACCTTTAAATTATTAATTAAGAAATGGTTATTGACAAATGAAGTAAATCCTTAGGTTAACACACAATTCTCAAAATCACATAGTATAATATTATTTTTATTTTTTATCTTTATTTTGTTTCTATTTTGTTCTTATTATTCATTTATGTTATATACAAAATCTTTTTAAAAACTCGCGATTGTTATTCATATATAGATAGGTAACTTCAAGGTACTTTTTTATTATTATTTATTCATTTATTTTAATTAACTAATATTATCCACTTCATTTCAATTATATTCTTTTAGAGACTTACGTCTATCAATACAAGGAAAAATCCTTAGTGATAGACGTTGCAGTGTAATAATAAATATTAATCATGTACATATTATCTTCAAACTGCTAAATAAACATTCATTATTATTATTATTATTATTATTATTACATAAAATTAAATAACTCAAAAGTTAATTAATTTTGATACGTAAACATTTTCAGAAAAAAAAAAAAAAAATTAATAAACATTTTACCGC
The DNA here is from genome assembly GCF_005508785.2 of Acyrthosiphon pisum. Taxonomy (NCBI): domain Eukaryota; kingdom Metazoa; phylum Arthropoda; class Insecta; order Hemiptera; family Aphididae; genus Acyrthosiphon; species Acyrthosiphon pisum. Next base: position 6,824,878 of record NC_042494.1, read on the forward strand.
ATATAAAAGATTATTCAGTTCTCCAAGGCCATGAAAAGCTCGTTTAGTAGACATATTAGATATCGTATGCCATTCTCGAGTTCTGCAGTCAAAAACTTCTGCGCTGTTTAAAAAACTTTCGCCATCCTTGCCACCAACCTTGAATTCATTATATAGGATATATTATGTATCTAATTTATAACATAAATTACTAATAAAGTAATACGTTTTATATCAATATAACTTACGGCATATATATAATTATTTATCACCCCAACTCCTAAATATAGTCGTTTAACCAACATGTTAGTGGTTGGTTTCCAATTAGGTGATTCTGAAGATAAATCTAGACCACAACCAGATTCAAAAGTTGGATCCAAATTCTTACCACCCAAATGTATAACAATATTATCATTTATTACGGCTAGACCCCCAGACAGATTTCTTGTAATCATTTTTGGTCCAGGCTGCCATTGGTTGATTGTTGGGTCATACCATTCTGTACTAACTAATATTCTTTCTTTTCCTGCTCCACCAACAGCTAAAATAACCTTTTATAATTAAATCGTTAAATATATTCGAAAGAGAATGAATAAATTATAACTGAATCATACTTTAGGTGTACTACTAGGCCGTCTAGGTTTTGTCCGAATGTCATATGGAATGGTGATAAGTTTTTCTGACTTAAGTAAATGAAAATGTAATGCTTCAATTACGTAATCTTTACCTTCGAAAATTAAAAATATATAAAATATAAATTAATCCGTAGTAAATCATGTTGAGTAAATAAACTTACATTTAGAACAATTAATAAGAAGAGGTTCGTTAACAACATTTTTTAATATATAATCTTTCGATGTTAATGGTAAACGCACATGTTCCATTAATTGGGATAAAATTTGTTTTCTGGATTCCAAATCATGTTTTACCCATCGAATAACACTTTCAAATATCTACAAGATCAATAAACTTATGAATACAT
>NC_042494.1:6825938-6835925 GCF_005508785.2 Acyrthosiphon pisum
ATAGCAACATTCACGCGAATAACGACACTATTTTGTTCACATGAAGCACTGCTCTAATAAAAATTAAGATTCACTGTATTGGCTTTCTTATCACAATTATATGGGAGTAGATCGTAGATGGGCAACCATACTATTTTAAATCGTGTCTAATACATATACTATACCAGGAGGCAGGGAGTGGGCAAGTTCTATAAAAAAATTTAATATAAGTTTTAATTTCTGTCTACCTTCCGAAGATAATTCACGTTTTTTTTATCCACATAATAATATAGATCACTATTTAAATAAAAGTAAAGCCTAGTTTGAGATGTCATAATAAGCTAATTCTACTTTAAAATCTAAGTACCATAAAAGTCGTTTAAAAACTATTTTAAATCCCTTTTCTAGTTAAAACTTAAAACTAACATTTTCGAAATGTTTTTATTGCAAAATTTTTACTCAACGATGCCGTAAAGTATCTAGCTTAGTTTTAAATTTTTAGCCGCAAAATTCAAAAAAAATTTTAACAGGTGCCGCCAGCATCTATGTTCGAAAAAAAGTAAAATTTTCCATATAAATTTCGGCTATCTTGAAGTTTTATACAGTAAATTGGTATATAAAGTTACTCGTAGTATAAACAAATAATTTGCTGTACCTACTTGCTAAAAAACATAAAATACATATAAACGATCCAGTTGAATCTAACATTGTTCTTTTTATTATTATCAATCACTATCGTCTATCCTAATAAAATAAATAAAATTGTTCTAATAATAATTATTATTATTTTTTATAAATAATATTTAAGAAATAAATTGTTGATGAAAGTTATAAACTCATAAAAAAAAACGTATGTCTAGATAAATAGTATTTAATCTTTGTATAATGTTTAGTTATCTTTGCACAACACTGTATATAAGCTATGGTTATAGAGCTCATAGGCATACTATGCCACTGATTTATATCATATAATATTATAAGGTTTAAAATAAATAAACATTTAATTGATTATTATTCAACTATTCATAAAAAACTATTAAAATCATAATAAAATTAATTATTCTTTTAATAAGTGATTGCCCATGGTCAGTACAACCATTGGTTGTACAATAAATAATAGTATTTATAATCAATGGTACAATGCATAAAATAATATACCAAAAGGCGAAAACCATAATACAGTAGCGTTGGCACTCGGCAATTATATAGGAACTAATGTGTTGAAATTGCCTATTTATAACTCCGTCTTTGTGTAATATTGTGAATTATTATTGTAATAATAATTTATGTTATAGAAATATATTAAGTTCATTATCCTCAATCACAAAACGTGTTCTGAATACAAGTACCAAACAGTGTCACTAATTCCCGGTTGGGTAACCACTCGGGTCTTAGTGACAAATCCTCGCCAAGTTTAGGTACACTTGTTCAAACCAACTTAAATAACCTTCACCCAATGGCCTATGTTGCCACGGGTTTAATTAATGAAAAAAATTACACCTTACTAAAATATACATTTAATTTTGAACTTGGTTTTACTTTATTTTAGGCATTTGTCAATTGTCACAGACTATAGCAACGAATAATATCACCATAAGAACTAATTACGTATAACATAATCAAAAGTGAAAAAAGAATCAATTTCATATAGACTGCAGCCAGTTTTTTTTGTGTGTACTCGATAAGTAGTCGAAAACATACTTCTATTTTCAACTTCAGTATCTTGTTCGATAGGAAAGTGAATATTGTTGGTGCATCGAGGAGGTAAAAAATTCCCAGTAATTTTCAAAAGTGCCGTGAAAAATGAAATAAAAATGAAGGAAAAACGGGAATTTTTACACAAAATCGGTTTTCGACAAATTCGATTTTGGTTTTGGGTGTAACTCTAAAAAAAATGACCACAGATATATGAAATTTTCACTGGTTGTTTATAATAGTAATTATAATATATGATATTAGTAATCTATTCACCATAAAATTTTCAAAAAATTTTGATTTGTTTTGAAGTGTTAACGAACATTTTCAGTTTCAAATTTTTTAAATTATTATTTCTATAAATGTCAATGAAATTTTATTTGTTGAGTAAAAATTTGAAAATTTAATACAAGAATATTAATATATTTTTACAATAACATTTGAAAAATATTAATAATCCATAGTCACAATTTTTTTATAAGCATTTAAAGTTCAAATATTGACAAAATACGTAGAATGACGAAAATGTGCAAATTATTATGAGCTAGAAATTCATAAAAATAAATAAAGCTTTTCTTAGTACTTTATTAAAACTAACGAGTGTCGAGTTGCTATTCGATGGCCATGTGTTCGGAAGACATGTGTTCAAAAGCATATATATATGTCTTCGAAAAATCATGTCTTATAAAATTCATGTAGGTAGGTATTTGTTTAGATATCTGTTTAAATCTAAAAACAAAACTGGTACCTAATCTGATTTTCATGATTTTGACAAATTTAGGAAAGATTTGAACTTTAAACGCTTATAAAAAAATATGCATATGAAAAATTAAGGATCTTGTATTAAATTGTCAAGATTTTTAATAAAAACAATAATTTACTATACATTTTTGGTAAAATAATTTTAAAAAAAACAATTTTCAAACTCTATAAATACCACAAAAAAAACCTAAATATTTATAATATTATATCAATTCTAGAAAATACTAATTTAAATATTTGATGATAAATGCAAGTCTGCATTTTTGTCAAAATACCGATTTGCAAAAGAATTCTCGTTTTGGTCTTTTTCTCATAATTTTGAAAAGTACTTCAAATTGTATACTTTAGACCCCCCTTCCCACCCAGAAAACCTAGTAAATGCAATTTGCTATCAAAAATACCCTTCAAATCGAAAATTGTTTTCACACAATACAATAATTATTTTTATAACACACATCATTGTAAAATCAATACATTGATATCTCTACTCATAATTGAACGTATGGAATTGTCAAATAATATTAGCTCTGAATTTTACATAATAAAATTTACTTAAAATTGCCAACCTATATCAAACCCCTTAAAAAAATTATTTATTTCATAAAGATTCTATGATATTTTATGAAAAAGTATAGACTAACATATAACAACTTAACTGAGACTATTCTTCTTATTATTATTTTAAAAATAGCGATTTCGGCAAGATATAATACATTTAGCCATACGCCCATATACCGAAATACAGGCACAATATATTTACATTATATTATTATCCGGTATATTTTGTGAGCCAGGGCTCACACTTTACACAGTAGATGCACCGTCTACCTATAGATATAAATCATAAATATGTACTTATGTCACACATTGAGTGTTGAGTGTTTGAGGAAGTATAATGTAGTCTTCACTAACCACTATATTGTGTTGGCAGTGTTGCTTAACTCATATGTATTATTATTGTATTCATATTATTTTATCAGACATAAGTACATACCATACAACAGTAAATTAAGTTTTGGAAATGTTAAGAAAATGTAAATGATATGTTCGTTTCAAATTGTGTATTTATGTATAACATACACAATTAGGATATATTATTATATATCCAGGTATCCTATTAATTATGAATTACCTAATTATGATATTTTTTTCATTTAATTAAAAATTAAATTACATTTTAAAGTCTACTTTTCACACACAATATTTCAATTAATTTTATAATTTATCCGATTATGTGTTTAAATATTATATTTTATTAATAAATACTAAGTAATTTACAACATACAACAAATACAAAATATATAGGTACTTAAATAAAAGTTTCAATTTACATATTTTTTTTTTTTTAATTTTACTAATTAACAATTAGTTTTATTGATAGATTTATTTCCGCAGTCTTCTGTTTCATCACAAAGCGTATGAATTTTTACACACCGGCCATTTCTGAAAAAAAAAAATACATAAATACATTATTTGTTTGTGATATAATATTTTGACAATGTACTATTTAAAACACGATTTATTTCTAAAATTAATATGAATTATCATTATTAAAATTGTTAATAACTAATGTAAAAAACATTCATAATTATTTGTAAATTTAAACACACATTGTATTAAAAAAAATATATATGTTAAATAACTATCACATTCTAGTTTCTACATAATAGTACATTAGTAAGTATTAATGGTTAAGCCACGCTCTACAGACATGCGTGCGACTTGTGCAAAATATAATATTATAGCTGCAGCAATATAGTGGGATTCGATTATAATAATAATTTGTACCTGTATAAATACCTAATGTAATTGTTATTATTATACGAAATATATTGAATAATTATGACTCATATACTTCTCGATTGTAAAAACTACTATAAAAGCCAAACATATTATAAATTATATTTTGATAATATAAATCAATAGCGGGTGATTGACAAATTTGATTTTCATGTGTTGTGTTATATTATAATGCTGTGCATAAAACTGCTGCGTACGCCCGAAAATTCTAAAAGAAATATGGTGCTACATTCGTCTGAAGGAGCATATTCGTTCGATGCAATATCTACCTGCAAGCTTTCTCATTACTCCTGCAAGGCCCTTCACATCCTAACGGTTCGTCAGACTTGTCTGTACAGTCTGCGTATGCATCGCAAAAATGATCGTAGCTCACACACTCATCGTTTGAATTACAAGCAAATTTACCATCTTCGCAATCTAAATTTTTTTTGTGCGAATATTATATTAGGTATATAATAAGTATATAATATATATTAAACTATATTATAAGTTTTATTATTATCGTTAAATTATTTTATCACAAACACCGAAAACGTATATACTTACGGGTACAATTAAGCTCGTCGTGGCCATTCCAACAGTCCGACACGCCGTCGCACATTTTCGTCTTAAGCAAACATTGAATGCCACATCGGAAATGTGTGTCGAGATCACATGCTAAAATCGAAAACATGTAAATGTATCGCGTTTCTTTTTGTGTATATTAATCTTATGAAATAATATTATAATTTATATTTTTTATGTGACGAGCAATACTTACGACAATCTTTTTCGTCTGTCTGGTCTAAACAATCGTAAATACCATTACACTTCGCCTTATCCGATACGCACATGCGGTTTCCACACTCAAACTCATTTTTAGAGCACGGCGACGTATCCACACAACTAAAATGAAAACAATAATTGAATTATACTTAATATTTTATACATGTACTGTTATTAGATAATTATTTCAAATTTATTGAAAGGCAAATTATATAGATGTACCGATATAGAGCGTATGAACATATTAATAATTCCGTTATCCTGGCTTATTAGTTATTACTAATGTTTACTTATATAGTTGGACCTGCAGTGGTCGGACTAACCATGCAAATAGATATAGGTAGTGCTTTAAACCGAATTAAATTTTATAAATACCACGAATATAATAAAAACTTTAGCCGAGTTAAATGCAACATAAAAAGGGTAGATCTAAATTGTAATCCTAATTCGAAAATTTTGAATATCAATTATTATTAGGTAAGTACAAGGTACGTAATTAAAATTAATAACATTTATACCAAATTATCTCCACTCTCATTTATTTACCAATACGAACTAAAATACGTTAATGGGTCAAATTGTTAACTTAGGTACATAAATCAAAAATATTTATTTATTTACGATAAAATGTTGTTTTTATCAGTAAGTGGCAATGTGGGTGTGTAATATATATGTTTAGGTATTTGTGGGATCTATAGTGAAACGAGATGTGGTGAGTTTAAAATGAATATTGAGTATATTATAAAATAATACATGGGTGGGTTGGCAAATATCAAGAGGAAATTGTTTGATAATTGAATCTTAAATCAAATAGCTATTCAAATTGAGTAGACGTATTATATGAAACCAGGCATGACAAAGATAGCTATAAAGTTTTGACTATGTTATTTACATACAATTATATTTAATAATATGTTCAATATATTTATGGCACGAGATTAGATTGCATTTAAAAAATTAAAACCCATAATATCATATAAAAGTTAGTTTAGCTATGATCTCTGTTCCCTCAACTGATGGTAAGATGAAGATTTTACACGTAACGAGAGAATATGATAAAAAAATCGGTAAAACAGTTTTAGAAGGGTAGAAACAAATTAATGAAAAAAAGTCAAATAAGAAAGTTTGTTTCATATGTTTGGGAAACATAAAAGAACATAGCATCTAATATCTAAAAGTAAATGCGTATTTTGTATGCAATAAAAGATGGCAACTAAAATATATTATTAGAAACATCACTCCTTTCTCTGCTGTTTTTCGAAAAAATAACAAAATCTTATCAACATTCCTTGTTGACGTTTTAGCCACTATTAATCTTCAAATCTTTCTCATCACATTAGTTTTAATTGTTTCTTCTACCAACTAACAATTTCTATATAATAGATACAATATTATAAAGTCCATAGTTATTTTAATTATAATAATTGTTACTATATGCAAATATCACATTGTTATTTGATCACTTTACTTTAATGTCTATATTATGAACAATTTTAAATGTTGAGTTATATACTATAATAGTATACTTATTAAGGTGAAAGCTAATAAAAAAAATTAATTACAATTGTTTTAAGAATAATTTAAAAACTAATTCCAAAGAAAATTTACAAACTATTGTTTGGTATTTCGTCAAAATATCAAAATAAGAACATTTATATTCTTTTAATTTTGGAAAACCTGTTTGAAAAAACGATTACTATATGAATTTGAACGGATTCAGTCGCGTACAGCGTATTCCAAACCAGTTTAATATAGTATTTTATATTCCAATTAATTTAACTTAATAATAGTAATTAAGTAGTAACTACCGAATGACCAAAATGACCAATTTTAGTGGAATTTCAAAGGAATGTTGAAATTTAAAAAATATTTCGTCTTTTAGTCTAATCATGCATATTGTGTATTACTCGATGGTTTCAACATCTATAATTATGATTATAAAATAATGATTACTTACGTATACGCATTTCTATGAATATTTTGACAGTACTGGGTGTTTATACCACATCGACCCCCACATCCAGTTAAATCCTTTGTATCTAAACTTGGTAAACACTGCAGAATACCTTCGTCACGGTCGGCCAAACAGACTTCGTCTTCTTTGCATTCATCACAAATCCAATTATCTTCAACTAAAATTGTTGATATACTTAATTAGTTATAGGATAATACCAATGTTTTTCAGAATTAAATTGTAAGTACCACATTATTTTATAACATACAGACATTTTCATTAATATTATATGGTCAACGCCACATAAAAATATATGTACATTCTCGTTAAAATTTAATCAAAATAAATATTATATGAGAAATAGCCTAAAGCCTGAACAGATGAGAATTTAAATTTAAATAAATACAATTATTGTGGTTGTATAAATTATTATTGTTGTTATAATATTCAACGTTTTTTAAAACTTTTTCGATTATGATGCAAGAATAAAAATTTATAATAGTATTTTTTATAATACTTGAAATTTAAAAATGTCTAAGCATACAGGACCCGCCCTATTATTATGTTATTACTCAGTTTTATATTTTATCCAGTGATGAATTCCATGAAACACTAAGATATTAATCGATATAGATATCTACGCCATGCTAGCCGTATAATATATAAAGCTGTAAAACCTACCTGTATTTTATAATTTTAATATATTTAGATTTTTACTATTTCTAGATACGCGTAATGTTGTTCTCTACGTGGAAATTGGAAAGTGACTTGATATTTTTATAGTTACCATTTTCAGCGACTTTGTTTGTCGGTGCCTGTTCGATAACTTCCTTGCTTGTTGATGTCGAAATCGGTGGCGGGACTGTGAAATATTCATCGAGGTCCGAGTTTTGTGACAAATATATCCGACAGGGCATCAGGTCCAGATCACTCTTGTTGCCCGGTATGAGCAGACACCGGTCCACGCTTGTCGGTTCTCGTGTGTCCCGAGTCAAACATTTCCTGGTCCTGGTAGCTACATAGTCTCCGGGATCTTCACAGCCGCTCCATTCTGACCAATCAGTCCACACGCCCAACTCGCCACTCACTATTTTGTAGAACATTTCGTTATGGTTTTATAATATTGATTATATTTAGTGGTTGGAAGTTCTGCGATATTTATTAAAAAACGGTACAGTATAATACATTATTTTTTTAGGAAAAATATATCCAAGTACAGTGTACACGTATTGACTTTTCCTAAGGTAAAAATCCGGTGTTTAGCAAAAGTGACACTACAATTGTAGTGATTTTTCTTAATGAATACCGAAAATTTCGTTATTTTTTACAAGTTTTTACAGTCTCTGGCATATAAAATAAATAAGCTTCACTTCAAACGTTAAAAATGTATATATGTCCTAACGACTTAACATATAATAATGATAATATTACGCCATTTCCATATGTACAACACAATTCATGTACAATCACATTATCAATACTTAGGTATCGAGATCAACATTATATAATAAAACCGTGACTTCATGTTTCGAAAAATTGGTATCCATGGTTTTATGGACATTAGCAGATTTAGCAGCTGTGCTTACTTTTTAACAGGAGTCACCTACTGATTTTATTTTGCTAACCAAAAAATAATAATTGTCTAAGTATTACGTAGTACCCTAAATTTGCATAAAAGCAGGTATCAACAGTGATTATTTTTTATTTTGTATTAACTTCCGACCATTTTACTTTAAATTTTTTTATAGCAATTTTATATGATGCAATTTATGAGAAGGCATTTATTTACTTTGGAATCCAATGGATTGAACATCCACGCTGTAGTTTCCTAACCAAGTATGCCCATGCTGTATGCGAAGAGTTTTGAGGAACGCAATGCCGATCTGCCCAATGCCGATCGCAGACTCGGGTTCTTGAGAGAACTTGATCTCGCACTGTACTTGAACGCCTTTTGCTTGACCGGGGCTTAGATCGATCACCTCACAGCCATCATACCACGGTGACAGTTCACTGTTTCTGAACGTGTCATCTAACTACATAAAAAATAGTGTGTTACATTTTCCAGTCTGCTTATACGAACAATAATAGAATGAAATAAAATAGCACAAAACTCAAATAATATGTACTATATGTAACTAGTAACTTCTACTGTATAGAGCTTATTTATAGTTACCTGAGTCGTGATATTGGCACTCAGTGCTAAAAACTCAGTGGAGTTTCTATCCACAAAGCCTATCGTGTACGGAATATTTGTAATTTGAAATTCTCCTTCTACGACTAATGGATATTTCTCCTTGTGTGGAACTGCAAAATAATAAAAATAAAAAACATTTAAAAAAACTATTAGCATTGTTTGAATACATGATACTAAAAGATTTTCTTGATTATGTAAAGAGGAAAAATGCTACTTAAAAATAAATTATTTATTTTGATACTAACACGGGTGCGTTTTAAAATACGATAATTATTTTTTTAAATTTTAATCAACAGCGAAGGGCAGCTTACGACGAGACAAATAAATAGGTTTCGAAAAACTCACGATGCGATGGTGACCTCCCTATTAATTATTAATATCGATGGACAACGAAATATATATATACATGAATATAGTGAATATAGTATACCTATAAACATAAAACATACGATTATATTACTATTGGTTTTTGGTCAGGCGCGCGTACGTGCTTGTTGAAAATTAATATCTATATACCATCGCCCTCGAGCGATGAATTAAAAGATGCTTGTATTATATTAAGAATAATGTATAATAGGTATATCTTTATATATACAAAACCTGCAATATCGAATATTTCGTGAGTGGTTAAAAAAAAAATAAAAACACCCGGGAGTCCGGAGAACCTAGTTTTTACGGGTAATTTGTTTTCATCAATAGCGTTATTTTTCAATTGAAACACGACGGTCTAAATCGGCATTACGCATTATATTATTCATCAGTTCCTATTCACTATTCAGTGCTTATCCTTATTTGTATGTACCTATATAATGAATATAATACACAACACACGCGCATC
>NC_042494.1:6835975-6840117 GCF_005508785.2 Acyrthosiphon pisum
TGTAGAAGAATATGCATTTGCATAAAAATCCGGGTCCTAGTCATAACTCATGTATCATAATAGCTAGTGAGTAAGATAGGTACCTACATAAAAAAATAAATAGGAAAATAAAGTTCTTAACAAAGCTATTGTTTTATCCAGAAGTTTTCCCACGTCTGTTTACAAAAGGTCCAAAAGTCATAAATTAGTATAAGACAATGCAAACTTAATAGTTTATCAAGTACCTATAGGTACTTGATAATAAATAATTTAACTTTTAATTATTTAATTTACTAAAACGTATACATTTTTTCATAATACAATAGAAAACCATCATTTTTTTTTTCAAATGCAGTGGAAAAATAAAACATTGTGTCCACAAGGATGTGTTTATTTTTAATACCTAGTAATTTTTTTCTTAGTATATTTACAAGATCAATATAGTTAATTATGGTTTCAAATTACGGATTGTATGAAATCACTATTTACAATTCACAATATAAGTATTCATCATGACTATTGTTAAACAGTTTAACAACACTGCAGTCACGTCAGGATTTTATATGTAGCTAGCCATGTAGGTACCTATACCCAGTACACACCAATGTAAAATACCGTTAGAATCAATTATTGGTATGCAAAAACATATCCTTCCAATTATGGTTATGATGTAAGTTTAACTTAAAAATCAAACATAAACAATTTTAATTGCTTTGTTTTTAGAATTCCAGTAAATCATTACTTATGGAAACTTCCCAATGTAAATAATATAACGACAGTAATTCAAATTGCAAAATGACGCTACTTTCCAAATATCGGAGACCTCTGTATTTCAGACAAATTTTCATCCCTCTCTACTTCAAATATATTACTCCTAAAATATATACAATTTGGGAAACTATAAAAATGTATGTCATTTTAAATGTAGGTATTGAGAACTTATTCATAGATTCGATATTTAAGTTATTTTTAAACTATAATCCTTAAGTCGTAAAATGTTTTTTTTATGTTTTTAATAACATTTAAAAATATGTTCACCGTTAAAAACGAACATATATATATTCGTTTCGACGAATACAACGTCTACAGTAATACAATAACGTAAGCCCTATACCAAAACCATAAGTCTTTTAAATTGGAAGTTACCAAGTTGTGAGTGTGTTTATATGTGCTATTGTGCTAGTTGTGAGTTAATGGAAAATCCAAGAGATTGACTCGTTAAAAGTATTTAACACTAAACGAAAGTCTTTCACATTCGTTCGTTCTCCGTATTGTCAAGTGTCAACTCACAGAAATAACAACACTATAACATGGACAAAATATTATAATATTATGATTTGTTAAATATTCCAAGTAAACAAACTTTCTTTTTAATGGAAATATTTTTATTTCATCTGGTTAGGTATATAGTATATACAACTAGATTTTATCGAAATAAAATTTCTATTTTTAAGAAATTCCAATAAACACTTTGCATTATTCAATAATTATGAATTCAAGTTTTGACTTTCAACTATCACTAAGTGTGTTCTTTATAATCAAACGATATACTAAACAGAAATACTATAATAATATAGTCGTGTAACACTGAACAACATGTATATTAGTTATACATTATCAAGTTATTATTAGATTACCTTGTCAACAATTATTAAGATCTACATATTATAATAAATAAAAGTATTGTTGACAAATAATATGTATATTATATATTTATATATACATTATATACATTCAAAGATTTATTCCTACACCATTTGTTATACACCCTAGTGCAGCGGTTCCTAATTTGTATTTCGGTTTCGCGAAATCCTTTTTAAACTAAAGTTTTCTAGGGGCGCCCTTCCTTCATAGAATGACTAATCATAAGAAATAGAAAAAATAAATAAAACCAGAAAAAAATGTAACAGGTAATATGAAAATATGTATTTAATTAAAATTATACATAATTTATACATTTTTATTTACTTAGCCGTAATATTGTTTCCATCGGCTCTATCGTCGGAATTCAAATTTATTTTTGGACCATATAAAATTCTACAGCAGCCCGGCACCCCTTAAAGACACCGCGGCGCACACTCTGCCCTAGTTTAGTTACACGCTATTTATGAAATGTATTCGTTTAAAATATAAACTATGATTTTATATTGTCACTTAGACAAAAATGTATTAAGCTGTTTTTATGTTCCTTTTAGGTTGATTGTATATTATTAAAATAATATTTATCAGTAATTTGTAAAACCTTAAAGTTATATTATACTATATATATATAGGTTTATTTATTATGATAATGAGCCATCATAAGTTGTTTACTTAGAAAGTAGTATCTCGTAATATTCGTTTATAAATATAAATACATATTTAAAATATTTTTTTAATATATAGAAAGAACTACCGCTAGTTTTATTTTCCGACTATAATATTATATTTAGTACCAAACTGGGCTTTGCACCGGAATCATTTCGGGCGTTAAAAGAAAATTCGGGTGTTACGGGTTAAAACACAATTTTTTGGTTACGGTTAAATGTACATTTTTTCGGGTTAACTGTGGGTAATTCTGGAATTAAAAAAACCCATATTGTATATCAATTAACATGAGATTTTCAATGCAAATTTGATATAATAGGTAATCTGATTTTATTTTTAAAGTAGTTAAACATAAAGAAAAAAAGAAAAAGAAAATTAATATTTATTACTTAATATTTAGGGAGTCTTTTTTCTACCGAAGAAACTTCTCGCTTATTACATATTTCGTTATAGTTATTATTTATTAAGAATGTTAAACAACACAATATTACTATTATTGATTATTGAACATTGTAATATAAAATAAAACAACAATTGAATGATCTATAGCATCTAGGGTTTATTAATTTGTAATTAAATATTTTATTAGTTGTAACTAATATCGTTTAGATAAATATATAGTGTGGTCAATATCGATGAAACATATTTATTATGTTTAATCGATTTAACTTGTCGCCACTGATTAATAATTGTTTCATTCAGTTTTAAGATAAACATGTAAATCATAATAATATGTTAACTAGCCACTATCTTCTCTGTTGCATTAGTTGGAAAAAATACACACAAATTGATATGCCACTTAATTTTTTAATGATTTAATAATTCGGGTTTTGAGTAAACCCAAATATTTTATTCGGGTTTCGGGTTAATTTGGGTATTTATTTTAGATTCTGAGCGGAGCGATGAATGTATTGATTTTACAATGATGTGTGTATTTTTTTTAATTTTTTTTTTTTTGTTGGTGTACACAATAAATAGTGGAAATAATACTTCGATTTTCAACTTTCTAGTTCGATGGGAAAGTGAATCTAGTTGGTGCATTGGGAGGCCAAAATTTAAAATTACCAATAATTTTCTAAAGCGCCAGGAAAAATAACATAAAAATTAAGGAAAATTAACGGGAATTATTACGTAAAATCAGTTTTCGACAAAATCGATGTTGATTTTTGGCGTAACTAGTAACTCTAAAACAAATGATACGAGATAAATGCAATTTTCACTCAACATTTATATTAGTATTTGCTATACATATAGTGTACAATAGTATACACTATACACCATAAAATATTCAAAATATTTTAATTTGTTTTGAGCTGTTTACAGACGTTATCAATTTCCAATAGGTAGTAAAGAAGCTTGAAAATGTAATACAAGGCTCTTAATATATTGTTACAATGACATTAAGAAAATTATAAAAAATTCGGTCACAATTTTTTTTTGTAAGCATTTATAGTTCTGAGGTTCTATTATTGAACGGTCTCCTCTTCACGTGATTCATATTTTTATATGTTTTTCTATGTTATTCTTATTACTTATTGTTTTTATTTTGTAAACAGATTGAATATATTTAAATAAAAAAAAAAGTATTTAAAGTTCAAATTTTGACAAAAGACGTAACAATCACGAAAATTTGCATATTATTTTGAGTTAGAAATTCCTAAAGATTTTTCTTTTTAAATCTAAGATTTTAAAATGTGATACAAGATTCCTTATAAGGTTAGTGTTATCTACCTTTATCAAAAAAAAAAAATGTATGTCAAATATGGATTTAAAATTGAATATATTTTTAATAGAAAACGAAATAAACGATGAATTTCAATTGAAAATTATATTTTTAGTGAATCTAACCACATAAA
>NC_042494.1:6840217-6841370 GCF_005508785.2 Acyrthosiphon pisum
ACAACCTCGTACAATCGGCGTCCGTCTACTCATTATACTATGACGTATTCACAGTCATTGTCAAAATAATATTATCGTTATCAAAATAACGACTTAACGCTTATTCATTGTACGGACAACATTACAAATTTTACATAACGTTATGCATATTATTGCGACGAACAATACGCATCGCATTTACATCTGTTTTCTACGAGTCGTCGATACTAACGACACAAAGGCGTTGACAAGGTCAGGATCAAAGGAAAAACGGCAGTGGTGGCGTTTGAATAAATTATAATATTAGAACAATAAAATAACTCAACAATATTGCTCACTTTATAATATATTATAATATTATATTGTACGATGGAACAACAATCATATTATTATTCATAATAATTTCTGTTATTTGATGATAATTTCCAAATAGACGTCGTCGTCGTCGTCGGAAACTTAAATCCCGAATTAATCGATCCGTGTCTTATAATATTGTAGACTATAGATCGAAAGTGTTAAGTACTGACTAATACTGACGTCGAATCGATCTTTCGGCACTCGCGAATTTTTTTGAAACCGTTTCGAAATAATATTGTTCATCGCGCTGTTGAAAATTATTTACATCGAACTTCTGCAGAGACATTACGGCATTATAATGCTATACCATCGCGTATTTGGATCTGCCAAGTCGTCAAGATTATGCCCGTCTTCGTTATATCTACGGTCGTAGTGAATTGAAAACAACATCAGTAAAGTAAAAGTTTTAGTAAACCGTTTATTCATTATATATTATATTTACAGACACGGTTGGTGTTGTATTTAGATAGTACATATTTACACACAATATTTCATTGTTTTTACATTTCGTACACATCTTAGCGAATAAATTATGACTAGTTTCGATCACGCGTCACTATATTATAATATTAATACGCGTTTTAATTTATATATTGTGTAATGTACATTACAACACATGCTATTATTATTACTATTTACTATTATTACCGTAAAACTACTAGAAATTATGTTCATACTTTTCGTTCGTAAAAACATAATATTATTTACAACATATTTTATGTATGTTTACGATACATAACATTACGTTACTATGTACCTACACGTTTTGTCTGGCATTCATTATGCCAAGCGCCTAAGATTAAATAAGTATCTATAT
>NC_042494.1:6841420-6842627 GCF_005508785.2 Acyrthosiphon pisum
CGCCACTGTAGAAAAGTAATTACTAGGCGAGTCAATATTACCTCGTAACAGTCAACCTAATAATTTATTACCTGTATACGTTAACGCTCCTCCAAGGAAACCGAACCAAGTTTCGAAGTTGGTTTGTTCATATATTCAATTTAAAACTTACAATCTCAAGAATTTCCGAGATTCAAAAAATGCTCTAATATGCTACAAAATATGCATTTATTTTTAAATATGCACATAAAATTGAATCGAAAACATCTTAATTAAATTTATGTAAAAAATAAGTATTAATTAATTAAGTAATAAAAGAGGTACCTATATAAGGGTTTTAATAGTATAAAAAAGTATATTTTTGTCATCTTCACTAAGTTTTTATCTTCAATCTATAAAATATTATCCCTGATCAGCTTCCGTCGAACACTTGAACTCTATTATAGGAACAACGAATTTATTTATATTAATATTATAATAATATATACATGTATATATGTATATCACCTTTTTTTTGGCAATAATGACTGGTCGTAATATTGTCGATATCATGTGGCTGTGAACTTCAGTGATGTAGTCCGAAAAAATTCATAGGTACACGCCTTAATCACTGTCAAAAATAAACTTGGGGGGGCTACGCCCCCAAACACCCCCAGTCCACAATATATTATTCGGTACGCGTACAACACTTCATCTATTTGTCTATATAATATAAAATAGAACCTCATAAATTATGATTGATATATTTTAAACTCATAATCCATTAGAAAAAATTCAAACTATAATTTTTCTCAAATTATAAGTAACAAATTAATGAAACATAATTATTATAAAACATTTTTAAACATTTTTATATTATTCAAGTAATTCCTATTGTTTGTGTTTTAGGTCTTGGTTTGGGTCTGTGGTACTAACTTTTCTTAACTTGTTGTCATCAGCATGTCTATGCTGTTTTCTATTAACGTTTTCTGAATACGGGTAAACAAGAATCTAACATTAATCATTATGTTGGGTAACGGGCTGTTTCCTAGGTTCAGACTTCAGATCATAGGTAGGTAAACGTAAACCTAAATAGCTGATCGAGTCTCGCTTTTATATTGTTCTATGACAATAGTAAACAAATTACGTTTATCTTTTTTTTGTTATTGAATTGTTTGTAATTTAATATATTATATTACTAAATAATATTTCTTAAATAAATTTTACAGACTAAGAATAATTGGGTAAC
>NC_042494.1:6842727-6875459 GCF_005508785.2 Acyrthosiphon pisum
AAAAAAGATTCATATCATCATATCGATGACCGTATAACAACACGGTATATCTATAGGTACTAAGTTTGATAGAAAAACATCGTATGACCTATTTTTTCAGTTATTTTAATTTTACGTTAGTAGAGTCGGTTACGTTGGTATTGATTTGTTGGGATGGTTAATGAAAAGTAATAACTAATAACTAATAAAGACAGTAACTTTAACTTCCTTATTATATTTTAAAAATAACAATAATAATATTAATTTGGGGCCTCAAAATAAATCCTTGCACACGAGTCCAAGAGTTTGTAGTTTTGACACTGTATTTAGTGTAACCATGATATCACACTTAGGATGTTGATATTTTCGTCATTCGATGATGTTCACAAATCGCCACATATAATATACTGTAAGTATATAAAATAGAATACTGCAAGTATACACTTTTCCACTATACCCATTCCTGTTCGTCAACAGAAAATTGAATTCCAGAAAGAGTGTTATTTTGTTATTAGTTACTACTTAAATCTTTTTCTTACTTAAAACGATTATAATAAAATTATATTTTGAATCAAGACTGGAGATACAGTAGGTAGGTAGTTTGTGATTTAATACAGTATGAATTCAGAAATGTAGAATTCTCTTTTAAATAGTTTTTTTGTTTTATTAATTGTTTTTATTTTGTAGAGATATATCTGCGGTACTGATGTTCAATAAATCCTTATTCCTTATACCTTATCATGCTATTTATGTTTATTGGCTTATATGAAATTATAAAATATAGTAATAATTATTATTTAATTAGTTTTTTTTGTAATGCATATAAATTGATTTACATATAATTATTTTAATTTAATTTCTTAAACGTACATGATCAATTATCATGATGTAGGTATCTATCTATATTGATCTAAATTCTAAAGTCTCTACTATAATTATTATTAATGTTCTATTTTTAATGTATAGCTGTATGCAAGTTTTATCTGCATATTATTTAGTTTATATGACTTATAAGCCCCGACTTAATACCAAATATAATAGGCTTAATTATTTATAATTAATTAATATTATTTGCCTATAACATGTATCATATTATGTACTTATATACTCATATGTAACGAATCAGAGATTAATAATCTATTTATTAAATTACCTAATGATAAATTTAATGTTTATAATTGTTTGTTTGATAGGATGGCAGGATGCTACATATTTTTTTTTTTTATATGTCTAGCGCGTATGAAAAAGTATTAAGTAAAACATTTTTGTTCCAATAACTGATACAGTTCTGTGATTTGAAATATAAAAAAAATTAACTAATTGCAGCCAAATTTAAATTGGAAACATTATCGACATAAATATTCAGTGTCAGCCTGGCACACCAAAGGCCCATGGATCAGTTTTTTTTAAGTGGCCTCATAATGAAATACAAAGGCCCCCAAAAAATATACTTAACATTTTGTTGAGAAAAATGCTCACCACCATTTTTTCTTTTAAAAATAAATTTATTCAAATTCTGATTTTTAGACTTTCTAAGTCTACCTAAAGACCATATTTTCAAATTCCGGATATTTTTTTTTACTACTTAAGGAATTTTCTGTGGTGATACAAACTTCTATTTTCAAATGATAACCCCTCTTTTTTACTGCAAATTATTTATCAGGTATTCAGGTGATTTTCTTGAAAATTTTGATGTATCTAAATCAAAATTCTAATAAGTAGTTGCTAAATTATTAAAATGTTTATACTAAGGATAATAATCCTTAAATACTGTTTTACAATATTATAAACTATAATTGTAATATTAGCTAGATGTAGTATTCACTATTCGGTAGATCATTTTTACAAATTATTTATATTTATAGATCAATAGTAATTACTAACATTTTCAAATCATCCAAGCCCCGAATCTACTTAACCCATTTTCATATTATCCTCAGTAAACAAAAACTACTAGTTTGAATTTTGATTTAGATGCATCAAAATTCTCAAAAATCTGTTGAATAATGAAATGTGAAAAAGGGGGATTCTTATTTGAAACACAGAAGTTTGTATTGTCATATCATCACCATCCTTAAATAGTACAAAAAATCTCAAGTATTCGAAAATCTTCAAGTGTATTTAAAAATTCAAAATATTAGTATTTGAATAAACCTATGTATAATTTAAGCATAAAAATAGTGCTTAACAAATCACCCTCTATAATATTAACACGGAGCTTGAAATTATTCGTTAAAAAAAAAACTATGAAACTATTGAAAAATGTATAACTACAAAATAATAAATTATTATTATTAATTACACAGAAACGAAATTACGAAAATTAAAAATATAATATTTCTATTAAAGAATTTTAACTTTGAAGACAAATTCATAAGCCATAAGTATAATATTATATTTAAATAAACTTTAAAATGTATGCAATATTTGCACGGCCCAGCGGACATGGTCAGGCCGACACTGTAAATATTAAACTCTTATTTAATTCGTTATCATATTTTTATTCATTTAAAGAAACATTCAGCATCGAGAGTGCGTATGATTTACGAAACGTGTTGATATATGTAAACTACGCTATAAATTATAAACAACACAATCAATAATATATTTTATAGCTTATACTTTATAGACTGCTATCAGCTATTTAAAATCTTCATTACTACTCGTATAAAGTATAAAATCAAATGCAAATATTTTTTTTAAAAACCCTGATTGCGGTAAGCATAAATTGTGTAATCTGTTGTGGTTAGGGGGTGGATGGAAAGGGGGTAGTAGCCTCTTGAAATTGTGTAGGGAGGGCAAACGAGCTCTAAGTCATTGAATATTACACCAATATTTTTTTCATAGCATTCTTGACAATAATTCATTGCTTTAGCTTTAATACTATTTTTCTGTGTACGATGTAGGTACTTATGTAATTAAGAGGATCTCAGAGATCTTCAGCGAACTGTTTGTTTTCTCTCTCTGTGCTCTGCTCTGTGCCCCGTTGAACATAGACAAAACACATTTACGTAGAATCGATTTTTTTTTTTATGTTTTTGAGTAATCTTAGAGTACTTATTTATTTATATTTATTTTTGAGGGTATGGCATATTATCGATTTGTCTAAACATTGTCTCAAAACAATTCAAACATAATTAAAATTTTATTTTATTTTGAATGTTGAGTAGTGAGTACAATATTAATAGTCAAATAATGATAAAAGATAAAACCGATATGTCATACTCTCAAAACTATTATCCTCTATACATTTTTGTAATAGGTGATTTTTCTTTAAGATTACTAAAAAATCATAAAAAACAAGTTTTTATCTATGTTGCGCTTAGTCTGAGATAGAAAACAAATATTGCGGTGACATCCTCTTAAGAATTTGTCATTATAATACCTATTTAATATTTATATTGTAATATGGGTAAAATACTACAATAGTATTGCTCATTATACTATAGATAGTATGAACACATACTAACTCTGTATATTTTCACTCATTTTGCAATTTATTCTATAATTCTACAAAACTTCAAGGACTGAAATCTGAAATATAATATTATAATGTTTACATGCATAGATTTATTAGTGGTCAATTATTTACCGGGTATAGAATTGTATTATCTCTTCCCCCACTATATTTACTATTTAGTATTTAGTATTTACTATATTATATTATATTTTTAATTTTATAATTAACAATCTGCAGTTAGTTAAGTGGCGTTAGAAACAACGATGCTATTAAAATACTGTTACGATAATACTTAAGTACCTAATAATATATAATATAAAATTTATTATGATATACGTAAACAGTATACTGTATAGAAGCCCTGACTCATTGGAGACGTTTTAAAGTTCTTTAAATTGTAGGTATGAAATTTCATCAAAAATCTATTTATTACAGCTATATTATGTCTAATGTCTTTAAATAGAAGAAATGTTATTTTAATGCGCGTGTTCCAAATATAGGTATAATTATTCTTTTATTAGTCCTATTTTCTATTGCACCCCATACATTATATTATATTACATTTTTTTCCCTTTTTTTTGATAACGAATCATTTTGTCAAATCAATTTTGTAACTATCTCTGTTATTAAATTATTAAAAACTGATGTTGTATAGAAATATTCAATATAATTCAAATTCAAGTTCTGTAGAGAATTTGAGTACTTTAAACATTATCATTTAATAGTCATTAGTCAAATATGAAACTATATATAGCCATATAGGTAGTTACGATTGTGATAATGCGATGTCAATTGTCATTTGTCAATAGATCCGAAATAATTATGGTAGCTATATAGGTAGGTATATAATATATATTTTTCATTTTTATACACATATCAATATGAATACGATATTTATTAAAAGTAAATGAAATATTTCCTTAGCCCTACCCCAAGGCCCATTCCCTATAAATAAAAAAAAGAGAAATTCCGCGTTTTCTGCAATTGTATCTATGATAATATAATATCTGC
This sequence comes from Acyrthosiphon pisum, assembly GCF_005508785.2. Taxonomy (NCBI): domain Eukaryota; kingdom Metazoa; phylum Arthropoda; class Insecta; order Hemiptera; family Aphididae; genus Acyrthosiphon; species Acyrthosiphon pisum. The sequence goes on from NC_042494.1 coordinate 6,847,178, forward strand.
AGCATACAACGAGGTACAATGTTAATAACAAGCAATATAAATTACTTGATCAATTCGCGATTGAGTTGATGATAATGACAATAAATCATATAAGTGAACTGATATGACAATATTATCTAAAATATATCGATCAATTGTAAGGGATAATAATTGAAAGCCATACGTAATTAATCACAGTACTATGTATTTTATTTCATTCATGAAGACACGAGACACGCTGGACATAAGTAAGTGTACCTATATATTTTTATACCCATAAAATATTAAATAACCCATTTTTGACAAAGATGGGCCGATGATTGGGTTTTTAGCACATAATAAGACATAATAAGTACCCATCCCGCCACCCAGTGTAGCTTAAGAGAAAAATCACAGTCTTATGAATTTGATTTTTAATTTGGGTGAACCCATAGTTAATTAAGTACTTTGGTAATTTAACTGTTATCTTTATTAATTTATCATATTGAGTATTTGGGTAATTATTTATTACACAACCAAAATCTGACAAATAAAGGCGTGTTACTTTTAAGTACCATATTTTTATTTGTGTATAATTGAAATGTGTAGATTTGAAATGTTTAAATAAAACTACTTAATGTCTACACACTTTTATACCTATGAAGATGATAATTTAAATAAGGCATGTTAGTGTTAGTGTGTTATTTATTAAATCAAGTAACCTCTTTTGTGACCTTCATCCCCCGGGTACTGACACAGCCGACCTCCTTATCATTTTATATTAATAACGTTATGCGACCCGAAATGTTGCGTATAGGCCTGATCAATATTTTTCAAGCATAAAAATATCAAATACAATAACATTGTGTGAAGCACAATCTTACTTTAGGTATTATAGATAATTTAAAGATCAGAGACTAATGACTATATATTGTATACGACTATACATCGTAATGAATATAAGAATTAATAAATCCATAAGCATAACCCAATCGCAATATAATCGAAGTATAGCATATCACAAAATAAAAACATAAAATCATTGGAGAAAAATAATGCATACTGCATAGCCACATAGGTACGTTCATAGTCCATTGGAAACTTTGTCATAATGTCATAGATCCCTAAACATTTAATTTTTTCTCCGGTATATTATTATATAACTTACTATTATTAGTTATTATAATGATATTTATCTTTTTTTTTGGTGTGATCCTTTTTTTTTATGTATAGGTATTATATTAGTGTGAGGCCATAGTGGCACTACCCTATGATTTATCTAAGAAATAATGAATCTATCCCCCCATCAAATGAAAATTTCAGTCTACGCCACTGTGTGTGTATTGTACTTTATATTTTAAATTATATTTTATACATTTTAATAGCTGTATATATATAGCAGCCTACTACCTTATTTTATACGAAACATTTTCTAAGATATTGTTCCAAAAACTAATCGCTATTTTACTGAAAACACCAATAACAATAGGACTTAATACACGGATAATTTACGTCACGGTTTCGCCAACCGCTTGTTTATGGCAATATATTAAACTCTCTCTTCACAGTTCCCTTTCTACCAACATTTTCTACATTCATTATTTGAGTATGGGTATAAACACCAATTTTAACACCTGGTTACATGGTATCTATTATAATAGTGTCTACTTTCTAGAAATATAAATTCATAATTTTATTTTCATGTAAAGAATTATTGAATATAATTTTAATTTATTTTCGTTACAGACCCCGGAGGCCCAAATCGATAATCTAACACATCTCATATAGGTACATGCATATATATATACCTACGTCATGTACAAGAAAAAATATACATTTTTTGTTTACCTATATAATATATATAACATTTTTCTGGTGTAGTTAAAATATAGGTATGTAAGCTTTAATCTTTAATGCATTATGATATTGTTATAATTTGTTCTGTTTTAAAGTTAAGCAACAGAGGAATTTGAAGTTTTATACCCAAAATTTTTTGGGTATAATTTTGAGTCTCGAAAATTTGCGTCCACTTTACACCACTGCAATAATATAATAAAGTACCTATACTATTTACATTTCCTAAAATTACATTTTAGATTCTGAGTGGAACGATGAATGTATTGATTATACAATGATGTGTGTTTTTTTTCAATTTTTTAATTTTTAATTTTTTTGTCTGCAGTGTACACGATAAGTAGTCGACATAATGCTTCGATTTTCAACGTCATTATCTTGTTCGATGGGAAAGTGAATATTGTTGGTGCATTGGGAAAGTCAAAATTTAAAATTCCCAATAGCTTTCATAAGCACCGGGAAAAAAATTATAAAAATTAAGGAAAAACGGGAATTTTTCCTCAAAATCAGTTTTTCACAAAATCGATTTTGGTTTTTAGTGTAACTCTAAAACAAATTAATATATATACATGACATTTTCACTGGTTGTTTATGTTTGCATTTTCTATACACGATAAAATTTTCAAAATATTATGATTTTTTTTGAACTGTTTAGGAACATTTTTATTTTCCATTTTTTTTAGTTTTTTTTTCTAAAAATATCAATAAAATTTTATTTGTTGGTTAAAAAAGCTTGATAGAAGATTCCTAGTATATTGTTTGAAAGGCAGATGAAAAATATTAAAAATCCTTAGTCAAAGTTTTTTTTTATAAGCATTTAAAGTTCAAAAATTGACAAAATATGGAAAAATCACGAAAATTAGCAAATTATTTTGAGTTAAGAATTCGTAAAAATTTTTGTTTTTAAATCTAAGATTTTAAAATGTAATGCAAGATTCCTTGTAAGATTATCTTAATCTGTAACCTTATCAAAAAAAAAGAAATTCAAATTATTACAACATTATATTCACTCGATTTTCATGTAGCGATTTTCTTATTTTGTTGTAATTCAAAAACGAATAACTAGATACATGAAAATTTCACTGAATGTTTGTTTTATCAATTCTTATACTTTATAAAATTTTCAAAATATTTCGACTTGTTTTGAACTGTTTACGGTTAATTTCATATTTCAGTATTTTCATTTTTTTTTCTATGAATATCAATAAAGTTTTATCTATTGAGCCAAAAAGTGTAAACATTTAATACAAGGCTCCTGATATATTGTTACAATAGCAGATGAAAAATATTAAAAATACATAGGCACAATTTTTTTTTATAAGCATTTAAAAATCAAATTTTGATAAAATTTATCAAATTCAAAATTGAATAATTATTTTGTAGTTAAAAATTTATAAAATGTTCAACTTTTATATCTAAGAATTGAAAATTTAAAATAATATTCCACGTAAGTAGTTAATTCTGTTACCAAAAAATCTAAAAAATACATAAACACAGTTTATTTTTATAGTAATTTTAAGTTCAAATTTGGACGAAATTACATATTAAAAAACCTAGAATAACTATTTAAGTTATTTTGTTGTGATTGTTTAATATTATTCGTGGGTACTTGAAACTTCTAAAGGATACTATTATATATCTATGATAGTATCACAGTTTGTTGTTGATGTATAACGCGTTAAAAGTACCCAATGGATATTGTGATATGAGTAATTTGGAATTTATTACAGGTATCTATTATAGGTTAATTTTTTTTTAATATCATAGATATAAGTATATAATATGTCTTATACCTAGACTGACATACCGTCTCCACTCAGAATCGTTTTTCTTATACAATGATATTATATCATTGAATTCAAAATTAATACCATCCATTATACAGTGACCCACTTGTAACCTACTATGCAGCAGAGCGACATCCACTTGCCCACCTTTTTATTTTTAAAACCTATATTTTTTTCCAGGTTCCTGGTACTTGGAACTTAGAACTTGGAATTATACCGTTGGTCAGTCATACATTAAACTCCTTCAGGTACTTAAATACCTAGTGAGTTTAATATACCATTGGGCATTTTACAGAATAGGTTGTAAATAATCGTGAATATTGTGATTCGTGATAATGATAAACTATACATTCAATTTTGAATAAAAATACGATGTTGTGTATCGATTGAATTTTTTTTTAGTAGACAATGAAGATTTGGTTGTAGAGTTCTACAAATTGATGTTCCCAGGCCCTGCTACAATAAAATTATGATTTTTCCATTTATAACGAAGGGGGTGGGGGGGGCAATAGGGGGCCTCACTGGTTATTGCCCTCAGTCTAGACTCTATAATATACATATACATATACATATACATATAATATACATATACACGAGATCGATCCAGTGATAGAGAACAAAAATCGAGTGGTGATAATTATAACTAACTCATAGTGAACAAGTCGCGTTGCTGCAGTATAGCAATTATCTGAGTACATGTATTAAATAATTTATAATAATGTGTACATACTAAATAGTATCGGTCGTAGAGGCCAACGCGATAAGTGGCAAGCTTGCGACGACAACGTCAATACCTACCTAATTATTATTTTATTATACTAGATAATTATTATCGATTAAGTGTAAATAAAACCATTACGTTGGTAGGTATGTACATAAATATTATCGGTGTTATTATTGGTGTCCAGTAACTTACGCGGAGTGAGAACAAGAAACTAATATTCATGTCATCGTGTATAGCAATAACTAATAATTAAAACTCATTTCCGAACGCTCTGTACATAGTTGTATGTAAGTGCATACACCGTGTTCGCCTTATCTTGCTTTTCCTTACCTCCGACCGTTTGACGGGATGACGTCTGGCCTGCAACAGAGGACGTGTCTCCCGCACCGCGACGGCAATAACATAACAACACGACCACGTCGTCGGTGGCGTATTTGACGGGGAAGGGCCATTTGCACCCCCTACCAACACCGATCAAGTCCCCATGACAAACGAGAGATATATTTCAACACTATCGTGCATTGCATAAACAGCATAACAGCATAACTTTTTCAAATTTATGAAATGGCAAACATTTAAAATTGTTCTTTAATAGGACTTCCAGGCTGCAGTACTGCAGTATTGCTTTAATTCAAAACTTCCGATGGTATTAAAAATGCAAATTAAATTAATAGCATTTTAAAATAAACACTGCCCCCCCTTGAAAATTGTATTAAAATACGCCTCTCGAAGACGACTGCTAAGCAGGCGAGCGCGTGTGTGTGAACGCGTCGCCGAGGAGTCATGTGCGGGTCGACGTGCGCCTACTGCCTACCACACGCATTCTCGCCGCAGTCACAGCAGATGCCGGCAGGTACCTTATACCGGAGATTCATGAACAATTTGGCTTCCCAAAAGACAAAAAAAAATGTACCCGAAACCCGATACTGTTTTGCGCGATACAATTCTTTGATTAACGTTTTTAACACTGATCCAACCGAAGGATTTTTTTCTCGGTAAATCTATATAATAATATTATTCACATTATCATCATACATAATATTTTCATTTCGGCCGCCGCCAGCCAACCCTCTGCGCGTCATAACACGTCGTCCCCTCGAGGCTTCGGCGGCCGACCCTGACAAAGGCTGCCAGAGTGGTACGCGCGGTCGCTTATCGATTATCATCCCCACCCGACGACCTGGCCACCGTTCTTTTGACGGTCATTTGAAGGGATGGTTGCGCGAAAACCGACGGCAGCGTCGCCGTTAGCGCGGTGGCGGTGACTGTGGAGGAGCGATGCTGCCGCTGGTGGCGGTGGTGGTGACGGTGGCGGTGCAACTGCGTCGGTCTGACGCGGCGGCGGTGGATACATGCACAGACAGTGCTGCGCGGGCGCGCGCGTGTTGTTGTTGTTGTTGTTATTATTATTGTCGTCGTCGAAGCCGCCGCGCCGTTCCCTGTTGTACTCGTTGTAGTAGCCGTCGAACAGTACCAGCGGGTGTTTGTGTTCCGTTCGATCGTGTTCGCGTCGAGTGTGTTCGTCGGTCCGATCATCGCGTTCTCGCGAGAAAATCCGTCTCCATAATTTCGACAGAGTTGTAATCAGTATATTAATGAACGTTCTGTGCACCGCGTGCCTCTACGTAACGATAATAAAAAATATAACGTTGTCCACAGCCCTTCGTCCGATGTAATGCCACAATGGGACTGACTGGACGGAGGAAAAAAATCATAACAATAACAATATTATATCGTACGCCCCCAACGAAAACGTTGCGCACGCGAGACCTTGACCTTGAGACTTCGGTTCAGTAGACCAGTGTCGCCGCCGTCCGGTGTGCGTGCGTAGAGGTAGTTGTGCCTCTACGTTCTTGTTTTGCTACACGGCGCCCGGTATACCATCGAAAGAAGAGAAAAAGGTAGGTCGAAGGGAATAGGGAGAGAGAGAGAGAGAGTTAGAGACAGAGACACAGAGTACCTAACCCCGTTGAAAACAACAACCCCGGGTAGAAGGCTCAGATGACGATTGATGACTGAAGGCAGTCTCGACTGTGTCTTTGTCGCGAACGAAACACTGCGGAGGTGAGTGAATTTCTTCTAGGCATTATTATTGTTATAATTAGTTCCTATCCACGTCTCGTCTAAAAATCGTACCAATTTTCACTCTAAAAACCTAACGATGAAACTTAATAGTATTCGTAGTGTCTCATCTCACTCAGCGTAAAGCTGGATAGAAAGCAGCATAAAACGGTCCGTCGCTGTCTAATTCAAAGGGTATACGGGTTTGTTTTTTCAACCCGTTCTAAGTGTATGTTTTTTAACACGATATTCGACGTCGACCAGCCGGCTGAAATACCATGTAACATATTATTAATATTTGTATTATGCCAGGCGCTAAAGCCGCTCGCCATCGACGATGGTATAAAAAAATACCGTCCTACGATAATAATTTCGGTGTTGGCAATGATGCGGCCAGTTCCTCGCACACTAGTCACTATTCAGTAGTCAGTATGCAACGCGTCGCCGTACCGATGTGGCGATGTAATTTCCGACAAGTGTTACATAAACTATTTATCGTCATTCGTTGACGTCGTCGTTCTTGTTATTTGTTCACCTGAGTTATACGATTATCATAGAACAGTTTTTACTTGTTGTGTATTATACTTACCTATTGAACACCCGAGTCCAAACTCCAAAATGAAAATAATCGTGAAAACGTCCAGTGTTGGCCGTTTATAAAGCGACAAATCGCTCTGCGTAAAAATCGTTAGCGTAATTTACCGAAAATAGTAGGTATTTTTATTTTTTCAGTGCAATTCCATTATCTAATTCCAATAGCCCACGTACGACAAACGATTTTATTTTTATTATGATCGATTTATCAATATTCAATACCTAGTATAGGTACTTATACAATTTTTTTTTAATAGTGATCATTAATTCCCTCAATTATCCACTTAAAGCCAGTGACAATATTTGAATCCGATTGGCCAATCATCATTAGACATTAATACCAACCGACATATTCATAATATAATAGTATTGTACATACAAATATACAATGAGCACGGTGATGCATTTTAAAAATGTCTGTCAAATTCGCCAATAGAATGACACAATTAAAATGTGTTCCTCGAAAACAATATTCCACAATTATACGGCACTTTAACCATATAATTATCAGGACTCTGGAGGCTTACGGTATTTTAAAACTATTAAGTTCCTCGATTTCCTCGATCAAGACTTCATTAATCAATAATTAATGGTTTATTACTTTGCAGAGTCCTGCATTTTACATGTAATTTCCGGATTCAAAATATGTGTACCTGCCATTTTATTTTTTAGGTACTAGGACAGATTTATTACCATTAATGTATTTTGCATCACACTGTTTAAAATATCATTTTCATTTGGTATCGATCCTTTTGTCAAACATGTTTGTTGATAAAATAAATTAAATTTACTTTGTTAATACAATAAAATTGTCTAAATGTGTAGGTACATAATATGTATATAATATAATGTTTAGGTACTATTTTTAATAAAAACATTTTAGGTATACAAATTGAATAGGTAACATGCTAGTTATTTTGGTTTGTATTTAACTTATTTATTTTCACAAATATTCTTTAATATTTAGTCATGATGTATTAAATTAAATATTTTCATTTAAACGGTAATTACTGATCACTATATGTTATTATTACTACAGTCTACATGTTTGTATGATTGGATAAATTATATTATCAGGCCTCTCTCACTTTGGCCTAAGATATAGAAGCATTATAATTTACCTATGTTATAAAGGCATAAACCATACAATAATAGGTATTTAAATAACATTTATAAGCAGTTGTCAGAAAAATACAATTTTAGACACAATGTTTTCTTGTTCAAAATTGTCTGAGCAATTGAATACTTCATACACAAATATTGCAACACATTAATCCTCTAGTCAAAAGGAATAACACAGAATAACATGACTCTTTTTGCTCAAAATTGCTTAAATTTATGATTATACACATTGAATATTAATTTACCAATTCTTAAAATTATGTTGATATAAGTATATAATATTTTTTCAAAAAGCTTTAAGTTAAGGTCAATATATTTTGAAAATTTATTATAATATACTACAAATAATAAAATATTTTTTACAAGTTACATTACAATGTGACAATTTTAAACGTAATGAGCGTTGTTCTAATTTATAAAATACTATAGCAGACAACAGCCATGCGTATAATAATAATTAAATGTTATGAGAATTTATATTTCATTAATTTATAAATCGTCCCCGTTCATGCAAAGTACACTAAGTGCAAAAATCGACTTAAAAATTTGTATTTTAACAATAATAAGAGCTATAAATTTCACAGTGTCATATTACTTACAACTACTCATTAACAGCTACTTCCCTTAAGGGAAACTCAATTAAAAAAAGAAAGAAAAAAATTTGGTTACATATGGTATACATTTAAAGTTTGAAAAAATTTCAAAAGCTGATTCATGTTTTTGGACTTGGTGTGTTTTGCATGAACGGGGACGAAATATTGTTATAAATAATAAAATAAATAGGTAGGTATTAAATTATGAAATGGTTTGTTATGTAATATAATAGTTTTATAAGACTTTAATGAAATTTACTAAGATACATTTTTTTTATGTATTGTAAATATATTTTACATATTTTGTAAATACTAATAACAATTTTTGAGACTTTTTGAATTTACATATTAGATTGCACAAATGTATACAAAAGTTTAACTGTTCGTGTTAATGATTAAATGTTTTTGATTTGTAAAATAAGCATTTTGGTCAAGTTTCAATTTTAAAAATTTAAATGAATACATTTAAAAAGCAATTCTACCTATATTAAGTTTAACAAAAATATTACTGATAATTTTTAATTTCAATATTCATTCTTTATTTAAAATTATTATAAATTACAAGATTTTTACATAATGAAATAATTTGATTTAAATAACTAATTCTAAGAATATTATTTATCACCAATCTACAGGTTGTAATTTTATAAACTTTGATAAAATGTAAACAACTATTAATGTGAATGCCACAAAACATATTACAAATAAATACCACGATTCTTCATCAAAAACATCTGAAAAAGCTGGCAATTGATTATAGAATCCATTGATAATTGTTGTAGTATAATGTTCTTTTTTGGCCATTTTACCGCTTTCCTCCTTTTTTCTTATCAGTCTTTGTCACGAGAATTTCAGTTACTTCTTCTTTAGGTGCTAAGGGAGTTATATGTTTATTGAACTGTTGAAATATTTCCAAAACAGTTAAGTTTTGGCATTTAAATAACACTGATTCACCATTCACTATAAAGACAATTTTGAATCAACATACTTCAATTATTTAATTAAATTATATAAAATATTTTACCTAAAGAAACATCAATTGTTGATTCACTTCTATCGTTAACAACTTCGTTTCTTACCAAGCACAGAGGATTTGTTTTGATTATTTTCGGTGATAGTAAATAGTACATAAAATTCCTGTAAAATAAAAATAAATTTTATTATTATGTACACAGAAATTTAATATTTTGCAGATTGAATGTACATCCATTTTTTTGTTTTGTTATAGGAATAACATTTAATTAATCATGGAAGTAAACGCTAATTTTGTTGTACCTCAGGAACAGATTAATTTCAAACCAGTTTATGAAAACGTAAATGGGCATTTCAATGGATGTAAGTACTTGCAACTTTATTTGAATTATTTTCATAAATCAGATTGTTCGTTACTATATACCCTATGTATTTCTTATCGTATGAGACTTATACAACTATTTAAGCAGTTGCTAAACCGTAACTAAATTGTAACATTTTGTTATCTATTATGTTTGAAAAAATTAAGGTTATTCCGCTGGTATTAATACAATATTATAAACTTTTACTAACACAATAGCTTTATATGTATACTGATTTTTTTAAATGTAACTTAATAAGACTGGTTTATGTATTGCACAGTAAAAAAAATTGATTAAAATACTGTTATAATTTTAGAACAATTTTTTGGATTACATCTTGTTAATAACAAAAGCGTGATTTATAAAATTTAATTTAGATCGACTCGCGTCTTGAACGAAGTCTCGTCGTATAATATAACAAATGTTTCATCGTGCTGTCGAATCGATGCTTATCGAACGTACACCCACCGCCAATATTAGTGTTAGGTATATATTATTATTTTCGACGAGACCGAAAACGGCTTTCAAACATGGCGATTCAGTGACATGAAGTTTTGTACATAATAACAGCAGAGCCTTGAAAACGATTTACCTGGCCGTGGCAGCATTTTGGCTAAAAGGATCGAACTTGACAGACACTTTTTTCACGGGCTTGAGGTTCAATAATAACGTCTGTTTCCTTATCGCACTCACCAAGCCCGCCGACTTTGATTTCGTGCCGGAAAATGGCAGAGACATAGTTACTAGAGCCTACAATGAGCAGCAGTCGTACGTGTTCTTTTTTAGGGAACAATAATCGATAAAATCCCTGCGGGAGCGGCTGCACAGCACGCACTCTACGTCTCTACACTCTATTCTCTAATCTCTACCGCGGCGCTCACAGCGGTAACACCGACACACATTGCATTGCGTGACGTCACGAATCACGATTAAGAATACGGTCCGCCCAGGGATTGAGGTTATGGTTTCTTTCTCGCCCACATACCGCGGTAGTGGTGACCAACTGCGCGTCGGCCATTATATTTCAATTTTGCCGAGGTTGATGACGATCGAGCCGTAGCAGCGAACTGTGAAATGAAATCCAGTTGGGCAACACTGGTCGTCGGGCTTGGGTCATCTACGTGCGTGTTGTAGGGCAGTCCGTCGCGGTTTTTTAAATTTTTTTTCTCCGCTATCGTAATCATCCTTTCGGCGTCAACTTTTTTTTTAATAGCATAGTGTGTTCATTATCAGATTGTTACGATTTTTCCGTTTTTCAAATTTAATTCTTACAATAATGCACACAGTCAGTTGAACCTCACCGCCAACGATGTCCGACTCGAACGCTTAAGCGTGTAAGCTCGCTGCCGCTGTCATAACCGGAACAAACTATGTATCCCGTCGGCCAACGTGAGTACAAGGCACAACGCGCAGCGCGCGCACACACACACACACACGCACACGCACGATCACACTTCATATTATAGCTTTGTGTGCGGATTGATCAACAGAGCCATAGAGGCAATGACCTCCATTCCCAGAATAATATCGTGTTAACAAGACTGCTGTGGTGTCGGGGGTGTTTTGCCGTCTCCGATTTCGGATCCCGTACCGATGTCCCGCCCCTTAGCTGTTTGTAATTTTTAGAATTTTTATAAAAAAAAAAAAAAATGTTTGCGCTCTTAAATTAATTATTTTGAAAATCTACTTGGTCCTCCGGCTGTCGTCGACGCTCACGATTTTCGGCCCTTCGATGTTTTTTCGTTTCATTCAATTCTGCAAAAAATAACATATTAATGGGTTTACGTTAAGAGCTCGGTTCCCCACCCACTCCAGTCACACCAGCCTTGTCGAAATGATGAAACATTAAGATTTGACGAATCGCTGATGATAATTGATGAAAAATAAAAATTGCACTACCTAGATAGGTATTCTCTTGAGTGGCAGTTACTATTGCCAGACTGGTGGTTTTTTTTTTTCAACTTGACATTTTATTGAATTATATTCTTTTAGAATGGATATCAATATCTCGGGCATAAAGAAAAATTACTTGTCACTTTACCACTTTTTTATTCGCGGTAAAATTATGTATTTACTCTTATTGCTTAACATAATATTATTATTGTTAAGGGGATTTGAAGAGATTATTTTCTGCCTGTCTAACACATGCTCAACATTAAGTTCGGTCTACAAATTTTGATTGCACCATCGTCCTTAACTAGTTGAAGTCGAGGTTAAAATACACAATTAAAAAAAACAAACAATATTCATTATAGGCATATTAAACTAGAGTGATGCGCGAATGCGTAAATATCGCAAAATGGCGAAATTCATGAGGCCATAACTTTAAAATAGGCCCGACCGCCAAATTCTGACTTCAAGATTAATTTCATTTTAGTTAACTAGATATAAGTCTAAGAAAAAAGCATGTCCAGTAAAGTAATAAAGTTCCAAGATAGTTCCTATTAAGTACGTAGCAATAGGTAGTTAAAAGAATGTGTTCTTGTTATGTATTCTTGTAATATTCAATGAATTTTATAACTTAAAGAAGGCCGTATAATGATTTTTCTTTATCTCATAGTATAATGTTTGTGTCAGATACTGCCTCATAGACAAGGAGATTAGTATAGGAGATGCACAGAAGTGATTTTAAGATGAATGTAATTATGGATGGTTAATATTTTGATATTATAGAAAGTTCAAAATAATAATAAATTAAATAAGACTATATATTTTGATGTAGGTACCCATCATAAATTTGTTTTCATTAAATAAAAGATAATAGGTATTTGAAATATACAATTTAAAAAGTATATTTGTTTCAGATTAGTGAGAAAAATAATAACTATATACTCTTAAAATTCATTGACACATACTAGTACTTACCAGTGGCGTCATTTGGGGACGGTAACTGGGGAATTTGCCCCAGTCTAGTATTTACATCAACCTTAAGTCAGCAGATTTACCAACACCACCCCTTTCCCTTAACCACTATGGCACTATGCTATGAGAATCTGAGTGAAAAAGTCCGAAAAGCAGTGAAAAGTTGCCCTAGTCTAATAAAAACTGAAATGACGTCACTGGTACCTACTGAACTGAAGATGTAGACTATACAAATATTTAAAGCAAAATATTAATATTATGATGCTTTTTTTATTTATTTATTATATTTATAGCAATATAGCTGGAATTTAGTATTAGAAGTTTCTACAGATTGCTACCATATGTAGTCATACACTCTACCTCATATATATTAAATATTATATTATGCCTATTAAATAACATTTCAAATTGGACTAAGACATTAACTCTAAAATATTTAAAAATTTCTCTGTGCGTATTAGTATTGTTACATAACATTATGTAGGAACCTACTTAATTAATGCTTACGCTATCATATATATGATTTTACGAATTGAAAAAAGGTCTGGCAGAAACGTGGGGACATTCATCCCCCCCCCCCATATTCCATTTATACAAATAAAATAAATTATTTATTATTAATTGTAAAACTGCTTATAAAATGTATAATAGAAATACTTGATTGAAAAAAAAAATAACTGCATAAAACTGCACTAATTGAAACTAAGCTAGTAGCTTCTAAATAGTTACTTAAGTAGGTACCTACCACCTATACTCTGCCAAAACAGAATAATCACATTTGCGCGCTCAAATGACGGTTTTGTGAGTGCTGAAACAAAATTTTTTCCCCCCTTTTGCTAAAAGAAGTTTACCAATTACAAACCATGTACAAACTTTTACGACTTTCAAAATCTGTGACAGATCTCCCATTATTACGGTTTGTTGAAGGAGATGCGCAGCACAGACACGAAAATCAGTTGGCCAAACTGATTATACTCTTTTGAAATAGAGTACCTCCTATAGTTAATTTCATTTAAAATTTTTACTAAATAATATTTACCTATGCTATTTGGTTTTTTTGTGTTACTTGTGCAAAAATTTTATGCACAGAGGTCAGGTGGGGTAACAGCGACGTAGTTTTGTAAAATCTCAGTTCAATGGAACATACCATCTTACTGTATTCCTTTGAGGAACATTTCATCCATTAATACCTATCAGGAATTCAAATTTGTATTAAAAAAAAAAAAGTGTCACACTTTCCCTAACCTAACCTAACCCTTTGCTACCAGGTTAAGTGCAAAATTGGTACTTTTATTACAGTTTTATTCAAGCTATTCCTTGACCGGGGCAATTGGCAAAACTAATGAAAATCTTCTAACAAATTCCATTGAAAGAATTAAATTATTTTAATTTATCAAGATTTGACAGACCATCAGTTTTAAAAAATTTATGTTTAATACATATTAGTTTTTTAAGTTTCGATTGTTATAAATTATAATGTTAGCACATATTAAAAGTATAATTGTTAACTATTTGCATATTTAAATATGAATACTTATAACTCATAAATATTTTAGTCTCAAACAATGTTTATAAAATCTTTTTAACTATTTATCAAAATAATGCATGTCACACATTCCCCTTGTGGAATTTTGCATGTTGGAAGTGCATAATCGGTTAATTCTCATTTGTATCATACAATTAATATAATTCATAAAGAAAATAGTATTATAAATATAAAGAACATTTAGGTATTTACCTAATTTGAAATTATTTTGAGCAATTTAAGTTAATTAGACCGAATTATAAATATACGAGTAAATAACTGATTAGCTTTTCGGATAGTGATTACTGTTGTGTTTGATATCATAAAGTGTAACCAACATTATACAACATTTGTTTACCATTAAACTTTGTAATTTTCTTAAAATCAACTTTATAATTGAAAGATTATATTATTTATAACCCGATTAGGCACTAGCCCCGTTAGGCTCTTACCCCTTCTGATCTTACCTATTTTATTTGAAACAGTCTGTCAACAAGTTATATCCGAGTGTAAAGATTTTAGTGAATATGTGACTAGTTTCACTGCCCAAGTTACAGATTACCTGAATAGTTCTTTTGAAAATAATGTATTTTGGCTATGAAACGGGCCTCGGTACTGTAAATACAACTACCTTTGGGCATATTAAAATATATTGTACTTCCCTATTATGGTATTGACAGAAAATCATAATTATTAATTTTTTTCAACAATGTGTTAAAGAAGTAACTCAATTAAATACAAATTTTATTACTAAAATTAGATTGTTTATGAAAAAAACTTTATCTATTAAGAATTTTTTTTATTGACGAGATACCTATCCTGTGAGAACTGTTTAATTTCAATGATATCAGTATAAGGATAAGTTAGAGCAGAATAAGTATTTAAAATTGGAATTAGTATCTTGATATTTTAATTTATATTAATAACTTAAAATTATTTATTATTATAAATTATAATTTAAAGTATTGATGTACTACTAATTCTATTTTTTTTTTTTATTTTACTTAATTAAATAACGTAAGTTATCGTAGTTGTATACTAGTAGCTTTTATAAATATATATATATAATATAAAGTACATAAATAAATATTACAAATTTATATTTTAATTATCTCTTAAATCATAATTTTCTGAACAAATGTTTTAGCCCCTGCGCCACCTGTTGTGGCCCCAGTACCAGTTGGTGTACCTGGAGCAATGGGCGTTCTTCAACCTCAGGCTCCTGCATTGCAACCACAACTAGTTGATGTACCAGGTAAAATTTCATTATAATAATTTTATTTTTTGTTGTCAGTTTTTGTTTATTTATGAACTGTTTGTCATTAAAAATTCTTTGTTATCAATTAATAGTATTCAATTGTCCACGCCGACCAAATCTGGGACGAGAAGGCCGACCAATTGTGCTTCGTGCTAATCATTTTCAAATATCAATGCCTCGTGGTTATGTACATCATTATGACATCAATATTCAACCAGATAAATGTCCTCGAAAAGTAAATCGTGAAATTATTGAAACTATGGTCCATGCGTACAGTAAACTTTTTGGTAATCTTCGACCTGTATTTGATGGTCGCAACAACTTATATACAAGAGATCCATTGCCTATTGGAAACGATCGAATGGAATTAGAAGTATGTGTTTTTTTTTAAATTATATTGTTATGACTTATTAAATTTTATTAATTTTTATTTCAGGTTACATTGCCCGGGGAAGGTAAAGATAGAGTATTCCGTGTTAATATTAAATGGTTAGCTCAAGTATCATTATTTGCTTTGGAAGAAGCATTAGAAGGCCGCACAAGACAGATACCATATGATGCTATTTTGGTTAGTTCATCTTATTCTACCTACTTTTAATTAATAATTAATGATTTATTGTTTATTATTTATGTTAATATCCAATTTTTTTTTTTTTATGTAGGCCTTAGATGTAGTCATGCGACATCTTCCATCAATGACTTACACACCAGTAGGTCGCTCATTTTTTTCTTCGCCTGAAGGGTACTATCATCCATTAGGTGGTGGTAGAGAAGTTTGGTTTGGTTTTCACCAGTCAGTCCGGCCATCTCAATGGAAAATGATGCTTAATATTGATGGTAATTTATTAAAATAAAATTAGCTTATTTTCATTTACATCTTTTTTTCTTTTAGTGTCAGCAACAGCTTTTTACAAAGCACAACCCGTTATAGAATTCATGTGTGAAGTGTTGGATATTAGAGATATTGGTGAACAACGAAAACCATTAACAGATTCACAAAGAGTTAAATTTACAAAAGAAATTAAAGGTCTTAAAATAGAGATTACACATTGTGGAGCAATGCGAAGGAAGTATAGAGTTTGTAATGTTACAAGAAGACCAGCTCAAATGCAATCGTAAGCAATTAATTTCAAAGTTTATTTATATTGTCATACATTCTTTGAAATAATTTTTAGTTTTCCATTGCAATTGGAAAATGGTCAAACAGTAGAATGCACAGTTGCTAAATATTTCTTAGACAAATACAAGATGAAATTACGTTATCCACATTTACCATGTCTTCAAGTTGGACAGGAACATAAACATACATATCTTCCTTTGGAGGTTTGTTTATTTGGATGATAAGTATATTTTTAATACAAAGTAACAGTATTTAATTACCATTAACTTATAACTCTGCTACCAATTAAACTGTTCTGATCTGCTTTACCATTTTTTTTTAACTTTATATAGTATTATAATGTTTAACATGTACCTACTAGTGGGTTAATTGCTCTGAGTATAAATTATCCATCAATAACTATCCAATTTTTTTAATTCATTATTGAATTCTACATACATTAATACAACTAATTAATTTAATTCAAGTCTTATTTAAATTGTTTTAATATGTCTGATAAAACAATTGTTATATCTTAAATAACTTATGTAATATAACGGGTATATTTACAATCACAGTTTATGATAGGCGTAGTGTGACTTAGTAGATCTGTGTCTTGTCAGCACCAAGTAGTAACCATTGTAAACTTTTTTTATTAGGTCTGTAACATAGTTGCGGGTCAGCGGTGTATTAAAAAATTAACTGACATGCAAACATCAACCATGATAAAGGCAACTGCAAGGAGTGCTCCTGATCGTGAACGAGAGATTAATTCCTTAGTTCGTCGAGCTGATTTTAATAATGATTCATATGTACAAGAATTTGGTCTTACCATATCAAACAGTATGATGGAAGTGCGTGGTCGTGTTTTACCACCCCCAAAATTACAATACGGTGGACGAACTCTACCAAATCAGGTATAACAATATGTCCAGATTTTTGTCCACTGTATATATATAATATATATTGTTAGGATTAAATTTTTGAGAAGAATCCATCCCTAAAAAATATATTTATTTAATTTTATAAATTATGTTAATTATAGGGAGGATTAAATGTCCAACAAACGAAACAACAAGCATTACCAAATCAAGGGGTTTGGGATATGAGAGGCAAACAGTTCTTTACAGGTGTCGAAATTCGTAATTGGGCAATAGCTTGCTTTGCACCACAGAGAACTGTGCGTGAGGATGCGTTAAGGTAACTAAAAGTAATTTAATAATTATTAGAATAGGAGAATTGAATTATTCAACAATGTGTATTTTGTCTAGAAGTCTCAAAAATGTATTGTAATTTTGATTATTAGTATGTACTGTATACTATTTATTTTATAGAAATTTCACAACACAACTCCAAAAGATAAGCAGTGATGCTGGCATGCCAATAGTTGGTCAACCATGTTTTTGTGAGTACAAATTTAAAAATATACAACAAATTTAATTTTATTGGACTAAGGCACTAAGCATCTTTTTTAACAGGTAAATATGCTACAGGACCTGACCAAGTAGAACCTATGTTCCGCTATTTAAAATCAACATTCACTGGATTACAACTTGTAGTTGTTGTCTTACCAGGGAAAACTCCAGTATATGGTATTGTCATTTTTATTTTCTTAAGAATTTTTAATGTTTCTAATTGATTCAAATGGAAAAATAAAATGTGTTTTATAAATTGTTATTATTAGCTGAAGTCAAAAGAGTTGGAGACACTGTTCTAGGAATGGCTACACAATGTGTTCAAGCAAAAAATGTTAATAAAACGTCACCTCAAACATTGTCCAATTTATGTTTAAAGATCAATGTGAAATTGGGCGGTATCAATAGCATTCTTGTACCTAGCATCAGACCTAAAGTACATACATTTGTATAAAAACCACTGGCTTATTATTAATAATTAATATTCTCTAGGTATTCAATGAACCAGTGATATTTTTGGGTGCAGATGTAACTCACCCACCTGCGGGTGACAATAAAAAACCATCCATTGCAGCAGTAGTAGGATCTATGGATGCACATCCCAGTCGTTATGCCGCAACTGTACGTGTACAACAACACAGACAAGAAATCATTCAAGAACTTAGTTCTATGGTCAGGTATGTAGCATATTAAACATTCTTTAATATAATCATATTATTAATTATCATATTTATTTTTAGGGAACTCCTAATCATGTTCTACAAGAGCACTGGAGGTTATAAACCTCATAGAATTATATTATATCGTGATGGAGTATCCGAAGGACAGTTTCCTCATGTATGTTTTGTCTTTTATATATATATAAAAAATACTATACTCTGTTCAAGTTAAGAAACGTAGTCAGCGGCGACCAGTTTTTATCGGGCTGCTGTCATGCAACACCTGGTTAGTTATCTATATACCCGCCATGTAGTATTGCCATGCCTCTGCGAATAAGTCAGCTGCCGACTATGTTTCTTAACTTCAACAGAGCATAGAGTTGTATTTTTATTTATTTTTTAATATGGTGTTAAGCTTTTTGTTTAGTATTATATTTTAGTTTCATGTTTTAAAACTACTAGTATCTTTAGTAATTAGGTATACTCAAATACTCATAAAATTTTTGAAATTTCAATGCAAAATAACATATTTTTGTTCACCAAAATAATCGTAATACCATGTAACTTCCATTTAACAACATTTTCTTTTTACCGAAATATTTTTGAAAACCAAATTTATTCAATTCCATTAAACAAAAATCTGTATAATATGAATTTTTTTTATGCTCTGTGAGACTTATTAAAAGGATGCTACACAAATATTTATTGTCTCCGTCTTACAAGTGCGTAACATAGAAAATGTACGCTTAGCATGTGACGTTTAGCTTTGTTAGCTTAAAAATTTGAGTGTATTGCCCTATAATTAAACTTGATGGTAAGAACATTATCTGTGTTTGTATGTGGGTTTTTACGATAACTCATTTTTTAAGTGAGATATGAGCATTTGTAATTTTTCGCTATATTATATATGCATAACTTGTTAAAAAAATGAACAATTATAAAACACCCACATGCAAACAGATAATATTCTTACCTTCAAGTTTCAAAATAGGTCGATTTACTCTTAGTTTTTAAATTAACAGTGCTTAACGTTATTTGCCGAGCGTAAATTTTCTATGTTACGCACTTATAAGACAGAGACAACAAATGGCCATGTAGCGTCCCACTGTATTTGTATGTATATTTAAGTATAAGCAACTTAATTAATAAACCCTATTGGAAAAAAAAATATTAATAGGATGTCAGCGTAATATTTGTTATCCCTCAAACCCAAGCGCAATATGATAAATGTTTAAAATTGTTTTTTTTTTGGTAATCTTACGAGTAAAATCACTCATTACAACAATTACGTTGAATAATATTTTTGAGAGTTTGACATAGTATCAGTTTTATATTTTATTTTTATTTGACTGTATAAAACTTAAAATTAAAAAAAAAAAATTGGTAATTTAAATGAATTTTAAATTGTTTTTATATTAATTTATGTCACACCCTCAAGAATTTTACCCTTTAAAGTTTGTATAAGATTACTCAAATAGAAAAAAAAAAGTATTTGTGTTATGTCTATTTTTTGCTTGGACAAAGTGACAAAATAAACGGGAGTGATAAATTGGGTCCTAAATGACCTTTTCTCGGTTAATTGAGTCCCAGAAAAAAAAGGTTAGTCCGTTCATCCTATATTTTAAAGTCAAATTTTATAATTATGGTATAAATTATAAAATAAAATAAATTTTCATTATTATAATGAAATTACTGTGTATGTATTTTTAATAATAAATATGTTCTCAGTATAAACTTAAAGGATACAGATTTGACAAACTTAAATTGAATGATAGTATTAAGGGACCCGGCGCCAGTTTTTTAAATTTTAAGAGTTTAAACTTTTGTATGAGTTGACTAAACAAGGGCTTGAATCTTTTTCCTCCAATTTTGTCCTAAATGGCTAAATGGGAACTGCATCCTTTTATATCAGCTCTAGGCCTGTTAGCTTTGCACCCATCCATATGTTAAGCAATATAAAAATCTATAAACACTACATCAAAAGAAGATGCTTATTGAATTTGGTATTTAAATTTCTTAAATAGGCTTAATCAAAGTTACGACAATGTGGTATCTCATTTTTGGAGGAAAGTATCTATAGCCTGGTAGGTAAGTGGGTTTCTAGCCGAGACCCCACTTACCTAGTCTAAAACCAAACAGTGTACTGACATCATCCTCTTAACAGATAATAATCATTAATCACATTTTTTTAAATATAATTTTTTTTGTATTATTATTTGTTTTTAAATATTGCATAGCCTATTATTTATTTTTTTGTGTGTTTTCTTATATTAACATTTTCTTTTGTCATAGGTCTTACAACATGAACTTACAGCTATTCGAGAGGCATGTATAAAGTTAGAAGGTGATTACAAACCAGGAATCACTTTTATTATTGTTCAAAAACGTCATCACACCAGGTTTGCTTTTTTTTAGTATTTCAAGTCTTATATTTTTAATAAATTATTTCATATTGTTTTAGATTGTTCTGCGCTGATAAAAAGGAACAATCAGGAAAATCTGGAAATATTCCAGCTGGTACAACAGTTGATGTTGGGATAACACATCCTACAGAATTTGATTTTTACTTATGTAGTCATCAAGGAATTCAGGTAATAATTAGTAATAGTAAATTTTTACTTTTATTATATATATATATTTATATATAATAATAATATATATCATGTTTTATAATTTAATAAAAATGCTTACAGGGAACAAGTCGGCCAAGTCATTATCATGTTCTATGGGACGACAACCATTTTGAGTCCGACGAATTGCAATGCTTAACATACCAATTGTGTCACACTTATGTCAGATGTACACGTTCTGTGTCTATACCTGCACCGGCCTATTATGCTCATTTAGTTGCATTTAGGGCTAGATATCACTTAGTCGAAAAAGAACATGACAGGTAACATTATTGAATTTACTTATTTTATAATTAATATGTTTGTAGAGTTCCTCGGGATTAATTTTTTTCTTAGAGTACTAATTGTTCCAAAATTGTTTTAAACTGATTGGGATTAAGAGAATTAATGTACCTATTAGTTTTACCATGATGTGTGTGTGTTTTTTTGTTGTTATAACTTATAATTTATTATTTAATAGCCGTAAATTCTTGGAATTTTCACCAAAAATTTATTCTAAAACAAAATATACTTTTAGTGTAGCTTTCAAGGTATAAATAAAAATCTAAAATTATTTATAACTTAAACTTTGGATCTCAAATAAAATGATTTATTAATTATTCCCATGCATGTTACCATTTCTGAATAGAATATGACTAGCTTTTCCTCATCGTATACATTCATGTATAACCTGTAGCTGTATATTCTAAAGATCCAGTAGTTATACTCGTACAAAAAGAGAAACTTGCTCCATTTATCAATGTAATTAATCTACCAAATTTGAATTCAATGATGAATCAATGTGTGCATAATAATTGATTCTAGCAGTAACTGTGTCATCCGCCTGACTTAGTAGGGAAATGAGTAAAAACAATTCCCAGTACTTTTCAAAATGATAGGTAAAAATTAAACACTCGAAAATTGTGGTCCGGATACCAAGGGGAATTAAAATACTTTTTTGGTGCATTGTATATTAATCAGATACAATATAATGTTTTATGAATTGTTTGTAAAAAAAGACTTATTGTTTTTCAGTGGTGAAGGATCACATCAATCTGGCTGTAGTGAAGATAGAACACCAGGCGCAATGGCTCGAGCTATTACAGTACATGCAGATACAAAGAAAGTTATGTACTTTGCTTAAAATACCAAAATTGAAAAAAAAAAAGATTACTGCGCAACATATAATATTAATATTAGGCATAAATTATAATACGACCTTGCCAATCATTGCCTTTAAATGTAACTTTAGACCAAAATAATTATTATTTTTTCGACCTCTGACAATTAATTTTAAGTATTCATTGTCTTATTATTATTTTTTTTTTTACGTTTTGAATTCCCATCTATATTTTAGACATTTTCCAAAGTTCAATTTTGTTGTTGCTAGTATTTGTTTTGTTACCTATTTTTCTTTCTTTTTATTTCTAATCAAAATTAGACATCACTTGAATGCTTCCAGTATCTTAGTTATGCGAAAATTCTAGTCTAACCGGTGTATCGTAGGAAATGTTTTTGAATAGCAACAGCAGTAATGAAAAATGCATTCCTCTTTTAAAATATATAATTATTGTATAATAAATTTATCATATTATTGTTAAGTGTGTATTATAGTCATAATTAGTAATTGTTTGTATTCCAATCTTCCTGCCAACTTAATCTCTACTTATCTGATTTTATTTCTTCGATTCTCGAGCTTAAATAATTTTAATTGTGATTAACTTTAATTGTATTTAGTTTTTCTGGTTGGTTATTTCCCATTACTTGTTGACGTAGACTTTTGTTAAATGTGGTCCTCAATTAAACCGGAAATGTGGTACCAGTCATTGCTTAATATCTCAATAGTCTTAATTTATATACTTCAATGAGTTTTATTGTTGACTGTTGTTTAATTACCTCTAACAATTTTGCAAAATACTTCTATTGTGATTAATAACTAAAATAATATTTTATTTTTATATTATACATATTGGTATTATACCTGAAGTATATTATTTTGTCTTATTAAAATACAAAAACTTTTTCTTTTGGGGTTAAGTTGTAACAAACACTAATTGTACCTGATACTTAAGAATATTATACATCTTAATGTTAGCAGATAAGATTTCAATTCAAAATGTTTTTAGGTTAACTTGATCAAATTTTTAGGGGACAAAATTAATTTCCCTCAAAATTATTTTTAATATTTATTACTTAGGTAAATAAACCAAATTTATACACTTAATATTTAATACCTTAAACTGTAATATATATATTATTTTTTTTTTGATTACCATAGTATTATATTAATCAAACAATGCATATTATTCTAAAATGTGCATTTGATTGGTACCACAATAATGCTAACCCTCCGATTATATAATTTGAGTATTAAATCAATTAAATTTAAAAATATTTATATATATACATTTACCTAATAAGAATAATAATAATAATGATAATGATAATAATGTAATAATAATTATTATTATTACTATTTTATACAATATATTATATAAATTTAATCTTAGTTAGAAAATAAAATTTGGTTAATATTTAGTTATCCGGTATTAAAAAAGCGTATAAGTATACTCTTATTTTAAGTATACTTTTTATGCCTTTTAAACTGCCGGTGTAAGTATATTTAATATTTATAGGAAAAATAAAATGGGATAACTTTTATCATACCCATTTAATATATATTACGCTTATATTGTGTTAGTTTTTTTTTTTTTTTTTCATTAAAATGATGGATCTATAACTTTTTTGCAAATCATAATTATACGAGGTATTTGTATTATAAATTATAATAATATATATTTTAACATTGTAGTGTAAAATTTGTTTTAAGTAATTTGATTTTAAAAAAATATTGTTTTAAGATAATAATATATGCATCAAAAACATACAATTTAATTTGCGCTTAATTAATACCCGTGTATCTATCTGATAATTCTTCATTTACAATGTGGTTTAAGCCAGTTTAAGGGATTCAATAATTTACATAATTTTAAAATTATTCTATATGAAAATAGGTGTTATAAATGGTAATACTTGTATATACATAATATATATTAGATATATAATTAATATAATAATAAACATGATATTTATTACCTTTTGGTGTGCAATTGGCGGATATATAATATATTCAAACTTTGTAAACGTTTTATTCAATCTTCTAAACATTTTGGTAAAGCATTGTGTAACATTGGTTCAAATGTATTTTAAAATATGTGTTCGCTTTTCTGATTTTAATCTTATTTTTAAATTGATAATATTACAGATGGACAATATTTGGATAGGTTATTTTTATGTTTTTTTTTTATTATATGATTTAAATATGAGTTACCAAATGTTTATCCGTACCAAATTAATCTATAAAGATAAACAGTGTATATGAAATATTGAATCAGATAAGAATAAAAATACATTTATCGCTTCGCTTAAAATATAAAAGTTATATACTGAAAAAATAGATAAGTAATTACGAAATTCTAAAAATACTGTCTTGTAACTAAAATAATATTATTTTTTTTTTTTTTTTTTTGGTTGAGGCTTCGACAACTTAGGTCATTAGCCTTTGGTACTGTGGGGGGTGGAACTGTAGGTTTGTTTGTTTGGAACACGTGGGCAGAATTTTTTAGTGGGCACCCGTAGGTATCTGCCATTGCCCGGGTGGGGGATGGCGGCACTTGTTCTCCGGACACCGTGACTTGCCCGGAGAAAAATGCCGCCCGATGGCCGGGAATCGAACCCGGACCGGCTGTGCCGAAGTCGACGCGTTGACCGCTCGGCCACCTCGTCCCCCTAAAATAATATTATTTTCTAGAATAATAAACAAAATATAGTTTAAACAATTCATTATGCTTTTCTGGTTTTCTCAATTTTAGGAACTGCGTGCTTTACATTTTTGTGCATTACAAAAGTTGGATGTTACTAAAAAAAAAAAAAAAAAAGTGCCAGAAGTTTTGAGGTACTTTAAAAAATAGGAAAGCAGTGGCGTCATTTCAGTTGTTCAGAGGGGGGGGGGGGGCAAAATTTTTGACCGGCCCAAAATAAAACTGAAAAAAAAAAAAAAAGCTAGCTAACATTTACATTACATTACAATATTGCATTTTTATCTCAATACCCTCCTTATACATAATTGTATACTTACTATAGTTCAAAGGTTAATATCATAAGCATACAGGTAAGTAACCCATTTTTTTGAGTGATAACAATAACTAAATAATTAATACATATATGTAGAGGTTACTTAAATATATTACCTATTGGCTACTAAATCAGAGGTTCCCAAACTGTGGGTCGCGATTATATTTTTGGTGGGTCGCGCTATAATTTGATATAACACATATTTTTCATTGATGTTCAAAGTTCAAATACAGTTTTTCGTTAATCGTTATCTGCGAGATTGATGATTACTAGTTTACAGCACCGTATCAAACAGATTAATAGTTATACCTATTGAAAAGAAAGCGATTTATCTGAAACAAATTAGTGTTAGTAAGTACCTAAATACCTAAAAAAAAAAAAAGGTCATTCAATGTATTGTGGGTCGCCAAATTTTAAAAAATTTAAAAAGGCTAGTCAATATTACCTCGTAACAGTCAACCTAATAATTTATTACCTGTATACGTTAACGCTCCTCCAAGGAAACCGAACCAAGTTTCGAAGTTGGTTTGTTCATATATTCAATTTAAAACTTACAATCTCAAGAATTTCCGTTGCACTTACACAAATTTTACCTTGAAAAAACATTTTTATTCATTGATTTACCTCCGGCTTTTACTATATATAGTATTATTCTAAATATTCGTTCAAATAATAAATGCAATGTTACCTACTTCGTATGTTCAAATAGTAAAGTAGGTACCAACTAAACATTTCATGAATCAATAGTAATTACTAGTTTTAGTGGGCTAAAATATTGGTCACTTAAATTAATACATTTTTATGCAACCCGATTCCCGGCAATTCTTTCACTGTTTCACCTCCTCGGTTTTACACTTTTACCTTTTACGTATGCCATGCAGATATTTATACTACAATGAATTATGGTTATAATTATAATTAGAGACCGGATTTATATGCACAAAAAGACCTCGAAATATGCTTCTAAAAATGCTCTAATATGCTACAAAATATGCATTTATTTTTAAATATGCACATAAAATTGAATCGAAAACATCTTAATTAAATTTATGTAAAAAATAAGTATTAATTAATGAAGTAATAAAAGAGGTACCTATATAAGGGTTTTAATAGTATAAAAAAGTATATTTTTGTCATCTTCACTAAGTTTTTATCTTCAATCTATAAAATATTATCCCTGATCAGCTTCCGTCGAACACTTGAACTCTATTATAGGAACAACGAATTTATTTATATTAATATTTTTTTTTTTTTATTAATAAAAACCTCGGCATCTAGGGCCATTGGCTACTTCAAATTTACGGGGTTACATTGGAAGGTAATTGCTTAACATTAATACACATATTATTTTACAGAAGGTTGATTAAATTAGAATTGATTATAAATGATATCGTGTTTTGGATGTTGGCTGGCTGAAGGGCTTCGGCAAGAATGGGAGAAACTCCTGCTTCCCGTTTTTCTCTCTCAAATTGGCGGCATTCAGATATAATATGCTTGATTGTGAGCTGTGTGCCGCAGCTTGTACAAATAGGGGGGGGGTCTTTCTTCTTCATCAGATGTTGGTGGGTTAACGATAAGTGTCCGATTCGCATTCTGTTGATTGCCGTTTCTATTTTCCTGGATGTGTTCGATGGAGAGGTCCATGCTATGGTGGTGTGTTTGATCTCGTTTAGTTTGGTAGAACCTAGTCTCCAAGCCCGAAGCCATATGTTGCTTGTGATTGTTTTTGATAGAGATTTAGCGTCGTGTAGCGTAAAGACATTAAGTTTTATAGCGTCCGGGGATGTTATTGCTTGGCAAGCATTTTCATCGGCTCTCTCGTTTCCCGTGATTTGACTGTGGCTGGGTATCCATATCAAGATTATGGAGTATCCGGAATTTGTGAGTTTATGCAGTTGGTTCTGAATTTTTCTCGCGATTTCGTTCGGAGTGAAGGGGTTTTCGATGCTTAGTTTAGCGAGTCGCTTAGAATAGCTGCTTTGAGTATGCGTCTTGTTTTGATGAGGTCTAGGGCGTAAGAAATTGCCGTTGCCTCCGCTGAGTATATTGAGCAGAAATTGGGGAGTCTCAGCATTGATACGTGGTCTTTAACTACTACTGCAGCTCCAACACCGTTATCAGTTTTGGAGCCGTCGGTGAATATTTCAGTGTGGTCACTGGTCACAGAGATCGGAGGTGATTGATTGTAGGTGTTCTTTAAAGACTATGGGTGGGGTATCATTCTTAACTAGTTCGCTAAGTTCGCTGTTTACATAGTTGTTGAATAGCCAATAAGGGGCCGTCAGAGGGATTTCATTTTTAATAACATCTGGGTGCGGGAAATGGGTGATATTAATATTATAATAATATATTATATTATATACATATATATATGTATATATGTATATCACCTTTTTTTTTGGCAATAATTACTGGTCGTAATATTATCGATATCATGTGGCTGTGAACTTCAGTGATGTAGTCCGAAAAAATTCATAGGTACACGCCTTAATCATTGTCAAAAATAACTTGGGGGGCTACGCCCCCAAACACCCCCAGTCTACAATATATTATTCGGTACGCGTACAACACTTCATCTATTTGTCTATATAATATAAAATAGAACCTCATAAATTATGATTGATATATTTTAAACTCATAATCCATTAGAAAAAATTCTAACTATAATTTTTCTCAAATTATAAGTAACAAATT
>NC_042494.1:6877127-6886193 GCF_005508785.2 Acyrthosiphon pisum
TTAGCAAATTTATCTAATAAAATGTCATCTGGTATGTCAATGTCTCTATGAATAGCTAAAAGGGCAAGTCCCACTAGTCTGGATTCTGAAGTTGTATTTCTTAAATACGTTTTGAGTCTTCTCAACGTCGAATAGCTGCGTTCAGCTATAGCGGTGGATACTGGTATTATAGCTAGTATTTTTAGTAATTCATACATGTTTGGATACATTAATCTATCACAGACACTCAAAGCCTCTATAGCAGTTGTGGGCTTTAAGTTGTCTTCAATATTCTTCCACTTAGCTTGCCAAATTTCGTACTCTGCTTCTATAACGTCATTTAGCACCGGTAAATCATTTTCATAAAATTCAACAGCTTTTTTTAAATAAGAAAATGGTTTTTCAACTACAATACTTGGTAAGACATATTGTAATGAAGTTATAGTTTCATTGTGAGGTATAAATCTTTCATTTAATGCCATCATCAAATCGTCCAAGTACTGTATAAAAATAGATTTTTTGTAATATTCTTCAATGTTGTTAGATGGTACCATGCTTCTATTTCTTTGACTGCTACAGGTACGAGGCATTTTTGGTTCAATATTTAACTTTTCAGCAACATCTTTGGCTTCTTTATAAATATTGTTAAATTTTAAATCAACGTTTTCTCTTATGGAATGAAACACGGAAATTACATCGGAAACTTGATTGAGAGCATTAAATAAATCGATATTTTTGCTTTGTAAATATTTCGATAAATTATAAGTATAACTTAATAATTTACTAGACACACAAATAGATATTAAAAATTAAAGTTGCAAATACAATGTAAAAGGCCATTAGATTTTTTTGAAGAATCAGTCCCAGAACATTCATTTTGCACTTCTTCTAATGCAGCAACAACGGGTTCTACAAATTCTTTAAAAAGCATAACTGCTTCATGGCGTAACACCCAGCGAGTTTCACATAAAGATTTCAATTTTGTAGATTGTGAATTTGGTTTAATTTCTTTTATTTTATTTTGGAGGACTGTAGTTCGTTTTGCCGAACTATTAAAAAAAGAACAGCATTCACTTATTATACCAAAAGCATTTCGAATATCTTGAGATTTTGTCGCATCCGATAAACAAAGATTTAGTGAGTGTGATACGCAATGTGTGTATAATGCTTTTGGGTACATATCTTTAATAATTGCCTGAACACCTCTAAAACGACCACGCATTGCTGCAGCCCCGTCGTAACCTTGACCTCGCATTTTGTTCAAATCAAAACCAATTTTTTTTAAAGTTTCTTTAATTGTGTTAGCCAAACCTTCACCAGATAAATCATATACCGGAACGAATGTAAGAAAATCTTCCCGAATTGAAAAAACTTCCTCGTCAACATAACGAATACATAATGAAAATTGTTCAATTTGAGAAATGTCAGTGGTTTCGTCTGCAAGTATTGTATAAAAATTAGTTTTTGATACTCTTTCAAGAATTTTTAATTGAATTAAGTCCCCAAACAAATGTATTATTTCATTTTGTATAATTGGGCTTGTATACATAGATTTACCACCACTAGTTTCCAAATGTTCTTTTAATACGTTGTCACCATTTTTCGAGCGATATCGGAGCAAACAACGGAAATTACCATCGTTATTTTTTGGTTCTTCTAAAAAAATTCTACCAGAATCCTCGTGCCCCCGTAACGCTATTTGTTGTCTACCACATAACCGAATTGTTTGAATAATTGGCTTAAGTTTTGCGCGATTTTTTATGACTTCATCTTTTCGTTTACTATTCAATTGTACTAATATATTATCTTGTTTTTTTTCTAAAATTGCTTTTATGTTGTCAGCAGTAAGTAACGAATTTTTATGGTAATCATTTTTTTCGTGATTTCTAAAGTCTTCCAATGCGTCTTTTAGCTTTGTCAAGGGTCTTAAAACAAGTTTACCTAACTTCTCATGTGATCCCTTACCAGCATGATTTAAATTTAAGAACAGTACACAGAATTTACAAAATAAACCCTCTCTTAATTTTGAATATGCTAATCATTTGAAAGTTTCAAGCCATTTAATTTGGATTTTACGTTTATATTTTCCACTATTATCATATGGAAAATTAAACTTTAAATCGGGTGTCCATACGTTTTTCAAAATTGAAACTTTCTCTTCGCCACTTAAATTTTTTTTACATTCAACATAACCCCCTATATCAAACTTAGAATCTAAACATTTTAAACTACGTTCAATTACCGGAGAAACAACTGGTGGACTTGGAGCTGTTTTTTCTGTTTCAAGTGTTGCCATAATGTCATCATCTTGTAAAACATTCGATGTAGATGGAACTGTATCATCGACGGATTCGGTGGACTGTTTAGGTTTTTTATAAAAATGCAATAATGATTGCTGAGTTCTTTTCATTATGCTTAGGTGTATTATTATTTTATTTAAACAACAAATAAAAACACTCGTCACGATCCACTGTCTTAGTAGGTACGTGCGATACTAAACGTCGACTATATCAGACAACAAAATATTTATCTATAATAGCGACAACAAGTAACAACTATACAACGAAAACCGATCGCCGTCACAACTTCTCGGAAATATTTTTAG
Source organism: Acyrthosiphon pisum (assembly GCF_005508785.2). Lineage (NCBI taxonomy): Eukaryota > Metazoa > Arthropoda > Insecta > Hemiptera > Aphididae > Acyrthosiphon > Acyrthosiphon pisum. The sequence continues at coordinate 6,879,712 of NC_042494.1, forward strand.
CTTATACGGCCTCGTATAATATTATTGTACGGTGATTGAGACGCGACAACGCGTGTATATCAGTAAATCAATTCTAGATAAAAGAAATCGAAATTACGATAATGCAGCAGTACCGCACGTCAAAGGTATAATCGTTACGATCAAAATCGTCATTGACACATTACATGAATAATTTTTTCGTTGTTAACAATTATTATAATTCTTTATAAAATTATATTGAACTTTTACGATTTACATCTGATAGGACATATTAAACAGACTTAATAAATAATTCCTGGATTTCGGGGGGGGGGGCTGAAGCCCCCTCAGCCCTCCCCATAAATACGCCCCTGCCTCGTATACACACTTATGGTTTCAACTATACCTAAATGTAAACAATCTATTTTGAAAACGTTCGGCTTAAGATAATTTAAAGAAATGTAAAAAAACCAATATCATTGCTAATACAATACCACAATGCAAAGCTATTTTATTAACATTTTAAAGATCATAATATTATTCAGATAATCTATACAATTTAAAAAAAGGCGGTATTTTATATAACAAAATATTTCTTATCTCACAGATGGCGCTGTGTCGCATGTGTACCGAATATGTACAACTTTGTGGACGACCCCCTACTCTCCTCCTGCCAATAGTGTCCAGTCCTGTGTAGTAGTTCATGCTGTATACCTTTTTCTGACCGCGTTATCGTGATCGTCGCCAGTCCTGTACACGATTTAAGATATACCGTGGTTATAATACAATACTCTAGGTGATCCATACAATCATAATACAATCCACTATTCTGATATCTATAGCCGAGGTCCACGACCTATAGTCCGGCAATTCCTATTTCCTTGGTAGTTGACACCTATTAATTATTACAAAGTACAAATTGAAATTTCTAAGTTAAGAACTTAAAACAATTACCATTTATTTATATTTTATTAATGAACTTAAATGATTTTTATTTATCTGTGATTTGTGTTGAGTGTTGTAACTTTGATCGTTAATAATGGTTTATTATATTTTTCAATTTTCACTACCAATAACTTTTAATAAACCAATTAAAAATTATTTTTAAAGGTAAGATCACTAAGATCTCAATTGTTTTTAATTCCAAATTACATATTCCATTATTTTACCTAATTTGTTATTTATTTTCATATTATAATGTGTATCTTAATTAGAATTAAATTTATTGATCCTAAAATTTAGATTTTTGTATGAAACATGAAACAATTTAGATTTAAATTATCTTCAATATAGGTATATATTTATCCATAATGTATTCAAATTTATGTTGATTTTTTTTAATTTACATTGATATTAAGTAGACAATTCCCAAAATGTATGTCATGATATCTGTTAATGTCACTCCTACAAGTTTTCTCTTATTTAACATTTTTTGTTGCTCTTCTACTGTAGGCTTGTAACTCTTTTTGGGGTTTGAGCTATATCTGAACATCCCCGTTTTAAGAATTGTGACTATCCCGATTATCTTGTGTATTATTATCAATGGTACTTATTACTTGTGTAATTGTCTGAATGTCTGATTCTTTTATGCTACCTTTTCCTTTCGTACTCAAAAGGGTTTCATCAACTTTGCATGCATACTAGTGTGACTGTTAAATTGATTAATGATTATAGGTACCCACTTACTAACGAGGATCCATACTTCATTATTAGTAATTAATATTTAGTCTTTGTTTCTATTGCTGGAACATGTGTTATATTAAACAGTTGTCTCTTATTACTTTGGCTATCAACTCATCATATTCCTACACAAAATTAAATAAATTAACAATATAATTAATCATAAACCAAAATATGAAAAATATTTTGGTAATTTTGATAATTGAACAAGTATTTAGTTCATAAATAGTATCAAGTATTTAATTTATTTTTTGTCATTTATATTAATTCAGGTGTATGGGCTATTTTTAATTTTGTTCCAGATATTTTCATTGTTGTCAAAGTTTTCAAAAATTAAGTTCTTGAATTAAAAAAATTCCACGTATAATTAAAATGCAGGAAATTGAAGATGAAGTACAAAACAAAATAAACCATGCCATAACGGATAACAGATATGTGTTTGATTTTGAACAAGTCAATTGGAACAACAAACAAACAATCAATAAATTTAAATGTAGTATGACACAAAATGCGTTAGACCAAATTGAGAATGAACGAGAAAATATAGAAAAAGATTTAAAGTTATTACAAGCTATTAAAGATGAGAGATTAAGGCTGCAAAATTTAATGAATTCATTTTTAGAGCTGAGAAATGAACTGGAAGAAAAACTTGAAAGGTCATCAAGTCTTTAAAAAAATTGTCCATTTGACTTATAATATAAAATCTAATAAATTGTGAATGTGAAAGTTGTGGTTTTTGATCTGATATGTAAAAACTATTTAATAATATAAATTAAATAATAATTTACATTTGTCATGTGTCTTTTTTCCATTTCCTTTTATTAACAATAATAATAGTTGTTTATTCAAATTAATAAAAACGGGCAGATTCTCGTTTTACAATAATACAGGTATTAGAAAAGTTGTTACGATAAATTAATATATATGTATATTTTTTTTTATTTTATATGCCAAAAAAATGTATATGCTATATTTATTTTAATAATATTTATTACAAATTAATAAATCTGAATAAAAAAAGGAAATTGACCATAATCCAGCTCTGGGTAACTGTAATGGATGGTATTCAAATTATATTATGAATTCAATTCAATGATAATATTATATACTATATAGGTAATATGATTATATACGAAAAAGGATTCTGAGCGGAAATGATTTGTCAGCCAAGGGATATTCTATATTATATTTATGTTATTATAATTAATACCGATTAGCCGGTAGAAAAGTTGAATTAATATTATTTGTATATTATGATACCTAATAATATAAAATTATATACATAATATACTTAAGAGTTAAGAAGTTTTAAGTACCCACGAAAAATATTTTTCAATTATAACAAAAAACTAAAATCACTTCTTCGTTTAAATATATTCTAATTTTGTCCAAACTAGAACTTCAAATGTTTTTAAAAAAAATGTGTTAACATATTTTTTGTTTATAGCATAAATTACTTATGTGGAACCTTGTTGTTAACAAGTTTATGACAATTTGAACTTTAAATGCTTTTGAGAAAAAATCTTGCATTTGTATTTTTAATATTCTTAAACTGATATTGTAATCACTTTTTGACAAAATCAATTTTGATGTAACTCTTAAAAAAATTACTGTAAATACATGGATTTTCACAGAATGTTTATATTAGCATTTTCTACACCATACGAATTTCAAAATAATTTGATTCATGTAGAGCTATTTATAGACATGCAATTTCGATTATAATTGGTTTTTTTAAATAAATCTTGATAAAAATGTGCTCGGTCAAAAATTTGAAAATGTATTACAAGGTTACTCATAAGTTGGAAATTAAAAAAATAGCTGATCGTTTATTCACAGTATTTTTTTGAGCATCTGAAGTTCTCAAAATGTAAGAATTACGAAAATTTGCAAATTAATTTGAGTTGTAAATTCATAAAAAATTTTCTTTTTATATCTAAGATTTGAATTTAATACAATATTACTCATAAGATTATCAACTTTTATCAAGAAAAAATTTCTAATGGAAAGTAAAATTCAATTTTTAATTGTTTGTAACTCAAAAACGATTAACCGTAGATACTTCAAATTTACGCCAAGCATATATTTATTTTATCATTTTCAATACTTGATACAATTTTCAAATATCATTTTTTAATTTTTTAGGTTTTTTTCTTTAAAAATCAATCAAATTTTATTCGTTGGGTCAAAAATCTTGAAAATTTAATATAAGGGCACAAGGCTCCTCTAACCTGTGTTAATTTTCAAATTTTTGACCGAAAACATTTTTATCAAGATTAATTTAAAAAAACCAATTATAATCGAAATTGCATGTCTATAAATAGTTCTACATGAATCAAATTATTTTGAAATTCGTATGGTGTAGAAAATGCTAATATAAACATTCTGTGAAAATCCATGTATTTACAGTAATTTTTTTAAGAGTTACATCAAAATTGATTTTGTCGAAAAGTGATTGCGTAAAAACTCCCGGTTTTCCTGAAATTTTTTTTGTTTGTCCAGGCTTTGAAAACTACTGAGAATTTTAAATTTTGATCTCAATGCACCAACTATATTCACCACAAAAAAAGATACTGAAGTTGAAAATCGAAGTATTATATCTTCTACTTATCGTGTACACAAATAAAAAGAAAATCACACACCATTGTAAAATCAATACATTCATTGTGCGGCACACTCAGAATCTAAAAGTGTAAAAAAGAAAATGTATAGCTTATTTGAAGAAATACTAGTTAAAGTAGTAAATTCTTATGTTGTAAAGTTGCTTCACCTTCTCTCATTATAATATTTTATAGTATTTCTACAGACTATAATATGAGGTATTATATTTTCATTTAATCTGTGGTATTACCATGAGAATTTATTGTTATCAAGTTACTACTTATTAACTATGAAAAACTAAATTACCTTTTTAGTTTTTACCATGTAAATTAGAAGTATCTTATTTATAGTAATTATTGAATAATAATGACATTATAGTAATAAACATGCATAAATGCATACACACATTAAAATAAATAATTACTTACTATTTAATAAAGTTTTAAAATTTACTTTTTTTTTTTTAATGTAGATTTGTGAAACAATCTGCGTATGTAGTGGTAAAATACTCAACATTTTTAACTTAAAAATGATATAAGTTATAACTTTTAAACTAAGTCCAGCTGACAAATTTCGATAGTATCATTGTTCCTAACTCTGAAAGTTTTCAGGAAAAAATTTCCAAAAATCAGTTGGGAGCTAAACTGCATTGTTATGCCGTATTTCAATATATTTGTGCAATAGTGATTATAAAAAAAATAGCTTACTACTAACTACTAAGTAATATTATCTTAATTATGTACAGCTAGCATATAGTGCCATAGTGGAGTCAAGTTTTTATGTATTATCCCTATACAATACCTATTATGCACCTAATACAGTGGATTCATTATAATGTGGGCATTAGTTAATATGGGCAAAATGGTCTGATCCTAACGTGTCGACATTATGCAGAAACCACTGTACCTATAAATAATAATGTGTATAGTTAAATAAGTATTTAAATATAGTTTACCAATTTTAAAAAAAGTTAAGATTGAGGATGATATGATACCCAAACCCCCCAGTAATTAATTACTAATCACACCACTTCAGCTAATAATCTGTTGGATTATCAGTTGACAATTAGGCAATGCACCTATACAATGTCCGCATCTATGAAGCTGTTTCAAATATCACATAAAATTTGATGAAAATTCAATACCAACTATAACCAGAAGTAAAAATTCATTATATATATAAAATATCATTAAAAAAGCAGCTTTGTTTTGTATTATATACATTTTTATTAATAAATGTAATGTAACATATTATGTTAAATTATGTTTTTTTACTATCACAACTGGTAAGTTTAAAAATCAGTCTCTGAATTTGTTCAAATTATGAATTATGTTAGCAAATAATTTTTTTCCAATGCCTTAACATATAATGTACGATTTTCAAGCTATACAATGTATGTTTAGGTTTTAAATATAATTGTATAATGATGTAATTACATATTTACAAACAATGATACAACTTTTGGAGAACTAAAATTTATTTGGATTTAATATAGCTATTTAAAAAAATATATTAATAGTATTTGTAAAGGATTATACATCAATTTTGTATTATAGTTCATACAAAACAGACACATTTTGTATATATAATACATTTATAATATCAACGACTCTTATCAGGCCCTTTTAACTTCTATTATGCCTATTACCCCATCCTCGGCGATGGTCATCTTTGTACTCGTCGCGAGCAGTTAGTCGTTGTCTTTCGTTTTCTTTTTCTTCCTCATTGATTTTGTCTTCTTTATCTTCTTGTTCTGGTTCTGAGGCTTCAGACAGTTGTTGTAAACACTTGGTATTATCACCAGTAGGTAAATGCCATCTAACATAAGAAAAAATGATATAATATGAAATTTAAAACTTCAAACATATTTATTTTATACTTACATTCCATCATTGATACGTTGTTCACAGAATTCTTCAACTGTCATTGTTGGCAAGCTCGGATAGCCAGCACCAAATACTTGTTTTTGAAACTCATTTTTTGTGATAATAATAGGCATTAACGGTTTAGGTTTGAGCTTTTGAGATTTTGCATTTTCAGGGTTGTCTTCATCTTCATGTTTCAATTTATAGTGTAAAATTCTCATTTCGGCTTGAAGAGAATCTAATTCTTCCAAAGCCTTGCCAATATTGTACTTCAGTAAAGAGACTATGTACTTTCTTCTCATTTCGTCATCTTCAGACTCACGTTCATTCTGTTCCTTCAACAGCTGTAACTGAGACTCCATTAATTTTTGTTCCTTG
>NC_042494.1:6886501-6888883 GCF_005508785.2 Acyrthosiphon pisum
GTGGTTTCTTCAGAATCTGTGTACTCGGGTGGTATTGTATGGTCAGCCAATCCATAATCTTTACACCTACAACCCAAAAATGAATATAGTCTGTTGACTCGTTTAAACTCTAAAGCATTGAAATTATCAAACACACTTTCGATACATACCTCTGTAGATAATCCCTGAAATATACTTCCGCTGTTTTGACGACATCCAATCTATTGCCGTTGTTTGTGAGTTTTAGGGCCAGAGACCCCAAAATGAATGGCAATAACATGTATTTGACGTCGGCCGTTGGTATCTCTTCGATGGTCTCATTGTTGCTGAACATGCCCGCCGCGGATACGAGTTGTGTAGTGTGCTCCAATATTTTCATGCATTTTATTATCCTGTACTGAAAACAGAGAGTAAAGTCATCAGAACAACATTAATAAGATCACACAAACCTGCGTCCCAGATTCCTTGGCTGGTTCTGTGGACTCGCAAATACTCTCGTAAGACGACAGGCCTTGGTCGAAGCACTCGGACAATGTGAGGTTTTGAAATTCTACGGACACCGACGTCGTCGCCATTTTTAAAGATTTTAAAATATGTTGAAAATTAACTATTAAGACAAAAAACGTTTCAGATTCGTAAGGTGCTTTAACCATGGATCTCGGAGACCTGAGTACCTGAATACTTGATAGTGATTTTTATTTGTTTATTTTGTTTTGGAATGCCGAATGTTAGCAAGCTGCATTCTATGGGATGCACAACAACATATCAACCCTACCACCGGTTAATTTTTGTTTGTAACCGTTCACTATTTATTTGTCACCGCTCTAATCTAACGAATTTCTAGATAACAACATGTTTCACGTAATCTGTGATATGTGGTGATATGACATCGTTTCTTATCAGTTATCAGTCGAATATTCTCATAGGCCTGCAGCTGATCTATGAATATTCTACACAGATGACATAATAATATCAGATCAAAAATTAGCGTTGAGTAAATAATAAATATTAAATAATAATAGGTATGCCAAATGCCAATTAATTAGTAATAATTTATTACTGAGAAGCAGAAATAGTAGTTAAAAGAATACTGGAAGAAATATCAAATGGTACTAATAGTTCAATTAATTCAAGTTAATACTTAGTACGTACTTCAGTAACTTTTGTAGATCGTAAAATGTTCACATAGATGTTAGATGACACTTATTGACATTTTAACTTAAAAGATTTGAAATTGAATACTAGAAAGTAATGTCGAATAACATCATGTCCAACAACCCTCTAATTTATGGAGTTGAATTTCAGGTACTTAGATAATAATAAAAACATAGTTATATCTTGTTGGGATATGAGAAATTTTTTATCAAGTCTGTTTACATTTTAGGCTAGATCGTTGTGTTCTCTGCACGCTGAAAGCGATCAAGACTGCTTTTTAATCGGAACTCAGTCGTTGATCACATCAAATAATCAAGTACACCTCGTTAAACTACAAGAAGAGACCAATACACTTTGTCCTCAAGTGTGTATTGATAAAATATTGTCTCCATTTTTTTTTTGCTTTTAAATAGTGTAAAATAAGATCAAATTGATGATAAAGGTTATTAGTTATTACCATGTATAAAAATTGTATTTTAGATATATGAGCATAGCTGTGGTGAAATATGGTCATTAGCGTCTTCTCCAACAGACAAATGCTTGATAACTACCTGTTATGCTAGTATAGAACGAGATTGTGAGAAATTCACAGCTTTATGGCGACTGCCAGAGAATGATGGTCATTTAGAAAATGTCATCACTTTTCCTACAGAGAAGTATGGTACTGATGTTAAGGTATTTATTATATAGTTTTATTTTTCGATTTTAATATTTTAAATTTCATTTCATTTAGGTGACCACGTTTCATCCTACTAAATGACGCATACATGTGTTCTGTTATCGATAATAATATAGTGATGTGGGATGTGGGTGAAAGTGAGTAAAATTGTATGTACTGCAGTATTGGATGGTAAAGGTATGACATTTTAGATTTTAAATGCAGACAAAAATATTGTTAAAATAAAAGTTGATATTTGTAAGTAATGTACTCATATTTATATCTGATTATTTACTGGGTATATAGACTCATAATTTCCCACTTTTGAAAAAAAAAAGTAGGTATATATTTGAAAAGTGATTTTTTAATAAATTAATACACTAATTGTATTTCATTTGTTAGGTCAACCAAGATTTACTACTGGAAAATGGAATCCACAAAGTGCCAACTTACAATTTGTAACTGCTGATGATTGTAATATAAAAGCTTGGGATTTAAGAACCCAGACAAAAATTGCATGGAGTCTAGATGGAGTTCATACTCAAATTATTAGGTATAATCAATGTTTGATAAAATAACTTAATGAATGT
>NC_042494.1:6888983-6919463 GCF_005508785.2 Acyrthosiphon pisum
GTTAATACGTATGGATCATGGTCCGTGTACCCGCGAACCACGATTTTCGTTAAGGGTACACGCATTAATCTAAAATTGGGAGGTAAGTACACGCCGTATACCCTCCACTACACCACTAGTGATCGTGAAAATACGACGAAAAACAAATTGATGTGCTATAAATAATAATATGCACTATAAACCTAAAAATATGCATTAAATATGACGTATATAATAGGTAAAAACGATGAAATATGCAAAATATGCAAAATACAGTTCCTGTTATTTTAAAAAGAATGATCTAAATCGGAGACAATGTTTAAAACGAATAAAACATATATTTAAAACATTGTAAATTCCGGAAGCCTATATTTCATCGGAATTATTTCACGTGGAACAGATATTTTACGAAATGTGAATGTAGGAAAATATTATTTTTGAATGATATGTACATGAAAATTGTTATGTTGAAATAAGTATCGTTGAACATTTATTGTCATAACAGACATTTGATGGAATGATACGTTAATGAAACAAAAAATACATGAAATCAATTGTGTTGAACAACTATTGCTCTGAACGACATTTTATGGAATGATACTATTTGCACAGAATAAAGACATTTAAAACTGGACACATTTTCAAAAATGACTGTGAAATTAGCAACTCAAGTAAATATCTAACATTTGTATATAATATAATAATATGTATTATATTATATGTTTCAAAATTGTGATTGTCTACTTTGTTAAAGATATTCAGTGAATCTATGGCAAAAGCAATTAGATTTTATAGATATCATGTAAAAGATGAAGAACTCAAAGACAGTATCGAAACAGAAAACTTCACAAATATACTTAACTCAGTTTTTGATGCTCTTAATAGGAAGTATGCAGCTGAAGGCATAAGAAAAGGAAGTAATGACTTTGATGTAAGTTAATGTAATGTTTAAAATTTGAAATTATTATGCTTGTATAAATATGGGTATAAAGGTTTTAAAGACTACTCTTATTTGGCTTGATGAATGGGAAACTAACTTTATTAATGGCAAAATTACTTCAAATGAGTTTCTCACAAAAAGTACATCTGAAGGATTGCGGGTCAGTATAAAGTCAACAATTGAACTCAGTAACTACTTTTTAGATGAAGTTAAATTAAAATATGTTCTAACAAACAGAATGAATCAAGATCGTATAGAAGGAATTTTTCTTATTTTTTTAAAAAAAATAAAATATTGAAACTTACATAATATTTATTTTAAATATTTTGTTAGCAATTTTTTGGTATGGTTCGCCAAGCTACTGGCCCAAATGAACACCCAATAGCACCTACGTTTTTACAAGTGTATAAACTTCTATCAATATATTCAGTATTAAAACCTCCAAAAACAGGACACTGCCAGATTCTTGATTCAACAACACCTAAAATAACATTGACTGATTTAAAAGAATTATCTAAAAGCAATCTATCAGAAAGGCAACAAAAAATAGAAAAACTAAAAGAAAAAATAAATAAAATTATTGATGACGATGATGAATGTGATCCGTTAGACGCTACAGTTGTTGATATTATACCAGATCATAACTACTGTGAAATTCAAAAAGATACAGCTAAAGAATGTGTTGTATATTATTTATGTGGTTTTATGTGCCGTCAAATAGTTCTTAAAAGAACTAAATGTTTAAATTGTCTTTCTGGTTTAAAGGGTATGTTTAATTTTTGATTATGATACAATTAGAAATATTTTCTATTTTCTGTGGTACCAATAATTGTATTAATTTATCTTTTTTCCAATATTGTGTAACTATTTAAGGATCTGATACAAGACCAGAAGCAGCTTTAACAAACTTGAAGTCTAAAGGATTCTTGATACATCCAAATTATTCAATTTTTACATTAGTTTCAGCAATTGAAGAAGGCTTTGTACAATACTGTAATGTTCCTGAGGTGTTTGATAAGACTGTACATTTTTTATTACAACATCATCAGAAATTACTAAAATTTCCTTGTGTAGAACATGAAAGTGAAATGCTTACTTCCATAGTACATTTCTACATTACAATGCGGATGAAGCAGTACACAAGAAATCTGAACAGAGAAACCAAAAAGCTAAGTTCTAAGAAAAAAAAAATGTCAAAACTGTTAATTAATTAATTTACCCTATCAATTTTATACTTTTGAATAATAAGTACCATTTTACTATTGTTATAGTTTTGACTTTTGGCTTGTTATTCATTAAGCCGTTACTCCTTAAACATTATATTAACTATACCTATGTATCATATTAATATTATATAATTAATAGTTATTTTGCCATGGTTGGTGGTAAAGGTAGTTAAATTCGTATAATAATTAACAATTTAACAGAAGAATTAATTTATTAAACAACAAATAGTAATTATTATTTATGGTTTCTCATGGATTTGTTGAAAATAGATGTTATTTATTGCCACCAGGTAGCGCTGAGGCTCAAAAAGGAAGATCCCCCCCGTACACCCGAAACCTGTATACCTTTTTCTGACCGCGTTATCGTGATCGTCGCCAGTCCTGTATATCTATAGTTCTGTAGTCCGTGCTGTTTATTAACAATATTGTTTATCTATCTCGATCACGGTTTAAGATATACCGTGGTTATAATACAATACTCTATGTGATCCATACAATCATAATACAATCATAGATAATAAAGATCTATATTATCTATGAATACAATCCACTATTCTGATATCTATAGCCGTGGTCCACGACCTATAGTCCGGCAATTCCTATTTCCTTGGTAGTTGACACCTATTAATTATTACAAAGTACAAATTGAAATTTCTAAGTTAAGAACTTAAAACAATTACCATTTATTTATATTTTATTAATGAACTTAAATGATTTTTATTTATCTGTGATTTGCGTTGAGTGTTGTAACTTTGATCGTTAATAATGGTTTATTATATTTTTCAATTTTCACTACCAATAACTTTTAATAAACCAATTAAAAATTATTTTTAAAGGTAAGATCACTAAGATCTCAATTGTTTTTAATTCCAAATTACATATTCCATTATTTTACCTAATTTGTTATTTATGTTCATATTATAATGTGTATCTTAATTAGAATTCAATTTATTGATCCTAAAATTTAGATTTTTGTATGAAACATGAAACAATTTAGATTTAAATTATCTTCAATATAGGTATATATTTATCCATAATGTATACAAATTTATGTTGATTTTTTTTAATTTACATTGATATTAAGTAGACAATTCCCAAAATGTATGTCATGATATCTGTTAATGTCACTCCTACAAGTTTTCTCTTATGTAACATTTTTTGTTGCTCTTCTACTGTAGGCTTGTAACTCTTTTTGAGGTTTGAGCTATATCTGAACATCCCCGTTTTAAGAATTGTGACTATCCCGATTATCTTGTGTATTATTATCAATGGTACTTATTACTTGTGTAATTGTCTGAATGTCTGATTATTTTATGCTACCTTTTCCTTTCGTACTCAAAAGGATATCATCAACTTTGCATGCATACTAGTGTGACTGTTAGATTGATTAATGATGATAGGTACCCACTTACTAACGAGGGTCCATACTTCCTTATTAGTAATTAATATTTAGTCTTTGTTTCTATTGCTGGAACATGTGTTATATTAAACAGTTGTCTCTTATTACTTTGGCTATCAACTCATCATATTCCTACACAAAATTAAATAAATTAACAATATAATTAATCATAAACCAAAATATGAAAAATATTTTGGTAATTTTGATAATTGAACAAGTATTTAGTTCATAAATAGTATCAAGTATTTAATTTATTTTTTGTCATTTATATTAATTCAGGTGTATGGGCTATTTTTAATTTTGTTCCAGATATTTTCATTGTTGTCAAAGTTTTCAAAAATTAAGTTGTTGAATTAAAAAAATTGCACGTATAATTAAAATGCAGGAAATTGAAGATGAAGCACAAAACAAAATAAACCATGCCATAACGGATAACAGATATGTGTTTGATTTTGAACAAGTCAATTGGAACAACAAACAAACAATCAATAAATTTAAATGTAGTATGACACAAAATGCGTTAGACCAAATTGAGAATGAACGAAAAAATATAGAAAAAGATTTAAAGTTATTACAAGCTATTAAAGATGAGAAATCAAGGCTGCAAAATTTAATGATTTCATTTTTAGAGCTGAGAAATGAACTGGAAGAAAAACTTGAAAGGTCATCAAGTCTTTAAAAAAATTGTCCATTTGACTTATAATATAAAATCTAATAAATTGTGAATGTGAAAATTGTGGTTTTTGATCTGATATGTAAAAACTATTTAATAATATAAATTAAATAATAATTTACATTTGTCATGTGTCTTTTTTCCATTTCCTTTTATTAACAATAATAATAGTTGTTTATTCAAATTAATAAAAACGGGCAGATTCACAATAATACAGGTATTAGAAAAGTTGTTACGATAAATTAATATATATATTATGTATATTTTTTTTTATTTTATATGCCAAAAAAATGTATATGCTATATTTATTTTAATAATATTTATTACAAATTAATAAATCTGAATAAAAAAAGGAAATTGACCATAATCCAGCTCTGGGTAACTGTAATGGATGGTATTCAAATTATATTATGAATTGAATTCAATGATAATATTATATACTATATAGGTAATATGATTATATACGAAAAAGGATTCTGAGTGGAAATGATTTGTCAGCTAAGGGATATTCTTTATTATATTTATGTTATTATAATTAATACCGACTAGCCGGTAGAAAAGTTGAATTAATATTATTTGTATATTATGATACCTAATAATATAAAATTATATACATAATATACTTAAGAGTTTAGAAGTTTTAAGTACCCACGAATAATATTTTTCAATTATAACAAAAAACTAAAATCACTTCTTCGTTTAAATATATTCTAATTTTGTCCAAACTAGAACTTCAAATGTTTTTTAAAAAAAATGTGTTAACATATTTTTTGTTTATAGCATAAACTACTTATGTGGAACCTTGTTGTTAACAAGTTTATGACAATTTGAACTTTAAATGCTTTTGAGAAAAAATCTTGCATTTGTATTTTTAATATTCTTAAACTGATATTGTAATCACTTTTCGACAAAATCAATTTTGATGTAACTCTTAAAAAAATTACTGTAAATACATGGATTTTCACAGAATGTTTATATTAGCATTTTCTACACCATACGAATTTCAAAATAATTTGATTCATGTAGAGCTATTTATAGACATGCAATTTCGATTATAATTGGTTTTTTAAAATTAATTTTGATAAAAATGTTTTCGGTCAAAAATTTGAAAATTAACACATTGTGTTAGGGGAGCCTTGTGCCCTTATATTAAATTTTCAAGATTTTTGACCCAACGAATAAAATTTGATTGATTTTTAAAGAAAAAAACCTAGTATTGAAAATGATAAAATAAATATATGCTTGGCGTAAATTTGAAGTATCTACGGTTAATCATTTTTGAGTTACAAACAATTAAAAATTGAATTTTACTTTCCATTAGAAATTTTTTCTTGATAAAAGTTGATAATCTTATGAGTAATATTGTATTAAATTCAAATCTTAGATATAAAAAGAAAATTTTTTATGAATTTACAACTCAAATTAATTTGCAAATTTTCGTAATTCTTACATTTTGAGAACTTCAGATGCTCAAAAAAATACTGTGAATAAACGATCAGCTATTTTTTTAATTTCCAACTTATGAGTAACCTTGTAATACATTTTCAAATTTTTGACCGAGCACATTTTTATTAAGATTAATTTAAAAAAACCAATTATAATCGAAATTGCATGTCTATAAATAGCTCTACATGAATCAAATTATTTTGAAATTCGTATGGTGTAGAAAATGCTAATATAAACATTCTGTGAAAATCCATGTATTTACAGTAATTTTTTTAAGAGTTACATCAAAATTGATTTTGTCGAAAAGTGATTGCGTAAAAACTCCCGGTTTTCCTTAAATTTTTTTTGTTTGTCCAGGCTTTGAAAACTACTGAGAATTTTAAATTTTGATCTCAATGCACCAACTATATTCACCACAAAAAAAGATACTGAAGTTGAAAATCGAAGTATTATATCTTCTACTTATCGTGTACACAAATAAAAAGAAAAACACACACCATTGTAAAATCAATACATTCATTGTGCGGCACACTCAGAATCTAAAAGTGTAAAAAAGAAAATGTATAGCTTATTTGAAGAAATACTAGTTAAAGTAGTAAATTCTTATGTTGTAAAGTTGCTTCACCTTCTCTCATTATAATATTTTATAGTATTTCTACAGACTATAATATGAGATATTATATTTTCATTTAATCTGTGGTATTACCATGAGAATTTATTGTTATCAAGTTACTACTTATTAACTATGAAAAACTAAATTACCTTTTTAGTTTTTACCATGTAAATTAGAAGTATCTTATTTATAGTAATTATTGAATAATAATGATATTATAGTAATAAACATGCATAAATGCATACACACATTAAAATAAATAATTACTCACTATTTAATAAAGTTTTAAAATTTACTTTTTTTTTTTTAATGTAGATTTGTGAAACAATCTGCGTATGTAGTGGTAAAATACTCAACATTTTTAACTTAAAAATGATATAAGTTATAACTTTTAAACTAAGTCCAGCTGACAAATTTCGATAGTATCATTGTTATTGTTGATTTCCAAAAATCAGTTGGGAGCTAAACTGCATTGTTATGCCGTATTTCAATATATTTGTGCAATAGTGATTATAAAAAAAATAGCTTACTACTAAGTAATATTATCTTAATTATGTACAGCTAGCATATAGTGCCATAGTGGAGTCAAGTTTTTATGTATTATCCCTATAAAATACCTATTATGCACCTAATACAGTGGATTCATTATAATGTGGGCATTGGTTAATATGGGCAAAATGGTCTGATCCTAACGTGTCGACATTATGCAGAAACCACTGTACCTATAAATAATAATGTGTATAGTTAAATAAGTATTTAAATATAGTTTACCAATTTTAAAAAAAAGTTAAGATTGAGGATGATATGATACCCAAACCCCCCAGTAATTAATTACTAATCACACCACTTATTATCAGTTGACAATTAGGCAATGCACCTATACAATGTCCGCATCTATGAAGCTGTTTCAAATATCACATACAATTTGATGAAAATTCAATACCAACTATAACCAGAAGTAAAAATTCATTATATATATAAAATATCATTAAAAAAGCAGCTTTGTTTTGTATTATATACATTTTTATTAATAAATGTAACGTAACATATTATGTTAAATTATGTTTTTTTACTATCACAACTGGTAAGTTTAAAGATCAGTCTCTGAATTTGTTCAAATTATGAATTATGTTAATAAATAATTTTTTTCCAATGCCTTAACATATAATGTACTATTTTCAAGCTATACAATGTATGTTTAGGTTTTAAATATAATTGTATAATGATGTAATTACATATTTACAAACAATGATACAACTTTTGGAGAACTAAAATTTATTTGGATTTAATATAGCTATTTAAAAAAATATATTAATAGTATTTGTAAAGGATTATACATCAATTTTGTATTATAGTTCATACAAAATAGACACATTTTGTATATATAATACATTTATAATATCAACGACTCTTATCAGGCCCTTTTAACTTCTATTATGCCTATTACCCCATCCTCGGCGATGGTCATCTTTGTACTCGTCGCGAGCTGTTAGTCGTTGTCTTTCGTTTTCTTTTTCTTCCTCATTGATTTTGTCTTCTTTATCTTCTTGTTCTGGTTCTGAGGCTTCAGACAGTTGTTGTAAACACTTGGTATTATCACCAGTAGGTAAATGCCATCTAACATAAGAATAAATAATATAATATGAAATTTAAAACTTCAAACATATTTATTTTATACTTACATTCCATCATTGATACGTTGTTCACAGAATTCTTCAACTGTCATTGTTGGCAAGCTCGGATAGCCAGCACCAAATACTTGTTTTTGAAACTCATTTTTTGTGATAATAATAGGCATTAATGGTTTAGGTTTGAGCTTTTGAGATTTTGCATTTTCAGGGTTGTCTTCATCTTCATGTTTCAATTTATAGTGTAAAATTCTCATTTCGGCTTGAAGAGAATCTAATTCTTCCAAAGCCTTGCCAATATTGTACTTCAGTAAAGAGACTATGTACTTTCTTCTCATTTCGTCATCTTCAGACTCACGTTCATTCTGTTCCTTCAACAGCTGTAACTGAGACTCCATTAATTTTTGTTCCTTGTAACTCTTAATTTTTTCGGCACGCCTGCGAGCCATGAGAGAAAAGTCCATAGTGGCCTGAGTAGTGGTTTCTTCAGAATCTGTGTACTCGGGTGGTATTGTATGGTCAGCCAATCCATAATCTTTACACCTATAACCCAAAAATGAATATAGTCTGTTGACTCATTTAAACTCTAAAGCATTGAAATGATCAAACACACTTTCGATACATACCTCTGTAGATAATCCCTGAAATATACTTCCGCTGTTTTGACAACATCCAATCTATTGCCGTTGTTTGTGAGTTTTAGGGCCAGAGACCCCAAAATGAATGGCAATAACATGTATTTGACGTCGGCCGTTGGTATCTCTTCGATGGTCTCATTGTTGCTGAACATGCCCGCCGCGGATACGAGTTGTGTAGTGTGCTCCAATATTTTCATGCATTTTATTATCCTGTACTGAAAACAGAGAGTAAAGTCATCAGAAAAACATTAATAAGATCACACAAACCTGCGTCCCAGATTCCTTGGCTGGTTCTGTGGATTCGCAAATACTCTCGTAAGACGACAGGCCTTGGTCGAAGCACTCGGACAATGTGAGGTTTTGAAATTCTACGGACACCGACGTCGTCGCCATTTTTATAGATTTTAAAATATGTTGAAAATTAACTATTAAGACAAAAAACGTTTCAGATTCGTAAGGTGCTTTAACCATGGATCTCGGAGACCTGAGTACCTGAATACTTGATAGTGATTTTTATTTGTTTATTTTGTTTTGGAATGCCGAATGGTAGCAAGCTGCATTCTATGGGATGCACAACAACATAACAACATGTTTCACGTAATCTGTGATATGTGGTGATATGACATCGTTTCTTATCAGTTATCAGTCGAATATTCTACACAGACATAATACAGATGACATAATAATATCAGATCAAAAATTAGCGTTGAGTAAATAATAAATATTAAATAATAATAGGTATGCCAAATTGCCAAATGCCAATTAATTAGTAATAATTTATTACTGAGAAGCAGAAATAGTAGTTAAAAGAATACTGGAAGAAATATCAAATGGTACTAATAGTTCAATTAATTCAAGTTAATACTTAGTACGTACTTCAGTAACTTTTGTAGATCGTAAAATGTTCACATATATGTTAGATGACACTTATTGACAGTTTAACTTAAAAGATTTGAAATTGAATACTAGAAAGTAATGTCGAATAACATCATGTCCAACAACCCTCTAATTTATGGAGTTGAATTTCAGGTACTTAGATAATAATAAAAACATAATTATATCTTGTTGGGATATGAGAAATTTTTTATCAAGTCTGTTTACATTTTAGGCTAGATCGTTGTGTTCTCTGCACGCTGAAAGCGATCAAGACTGCTTTTTAATCGGAACTCAGTCGTTGATCACATCAAATAATCAAGTACACCTCGTTAAACTACAAGAAGAGACCAATACACTTTGTCCTCAAGTGTGTATTGATAAAATATTGTCTCCATTTTTTTTTGCTTTTAAATAGTGTAAAATAAGATCAAATTGATGATAAAGGTTATTAGTTATTACCATGTATAATAATTGTATTTTAGATATATGAGCATAGCTGTGGTGAAATATGGTCATTAGCGTCTTCTCCAACAGACAAATGCTTGATAACTACCTGTTATGCTAGTATAGAACGAGATTGTGAGAAATTCACAGCTTTATGGCGACTGCCAGAGAATGATGGTCATTTAGAAAATGTCATCACTTTTCCTACAGAGAAGTATGGTACTGATGTTAAGGTATTTATTATATAGTTTTATTTTTCGATTTTAATATTTTAAATTTCATTTCATTTAGGTGACCACGTTTCATCCTACAAATGACGCATACATGTGTTCTGTTATCGATAATAATATAGTGATGTGGGATGTGGGTGAAAGTGAAGTAAAAATTGTATGTACTGCAGTATTGGATGGTAAAGGTATGACATTTTAGATTTTAAATGCAGACAAAAATATTGTTAAAATAAAAGTTGATATTTGTAAGTAATGTACTCATATTTATATCTGATTATTTACTGGGTATATAGACTCATAATTTCCCACTTTTGAAAAAAAAAAAGTAGGTATATATTTGAAAAGTGATTTTTTAATAAATTAATACACTAATTGTATTTCATTTGTTAGGTCAACCAAGATTTACTACTGGAAAATGGAATCCACAAAGTGCCAACTTACAATTTGTAACTGCTGATGATTGTAATATAAAAGCTTGGGATTTAAGAACCCAGACAAAAATTGCATGGAGTCTAGATGGAGTTCATACTCAAATTATTAGGTATAATCAATGTTTGATAAAATAACTTAATGAATGTCCTAGCTAGTGCGTGCGATTTATACATTGATCGTGTTATTCTGCACACAATGCGTTGTCCGCTTGCGGTGAAATACAAGCTATTTTGTTTTTCTCCGCTTGCGTGAGAATCAGCTAGGACCGGTGTAAGAGGATGTGATGCTCCCATGCATTGTTTCGATCTTACGAGTGCGTAACATACCAAATTGTACGCTCAGCAGAACACATGTAGCTCTGTTAGCTTAAAAATTAGAGTGAATTGACCTCATATAAAATTTAAAGGTAAGATTTATACCTAGGCATTATAAATGCTTTTTATTATATTTTAATGTTAAAGCGAGTTATTAGTATTTTAAAATTGTAAATTGTTTGTACATATTAAATTACCTACTCATAACTCGCTTTAAAATTAAAAATTAATAAAAAGCATATAAAATTGCTAGATAATAATCTTGCCTTTAAATTTTATAAAAGGTCAATTCACTCTAATTTTTAAATTAATGGAGCTCCACGTGTTCTGATGAGCATATAATTTGCTATGTTACGCACTTGTAAGACGGAGAAAACACATGCGGGTATCACGTTCTCTTAAGAATTATGATATTTACAAATAATACATGTAAAGCGCAAATTAATAAAAATAAAAAATTTCTTTACCATATATACAAGTTACATTACTTATGTTTGTACTTTTTAATAGTTTAATATTAAACAAAATAAAGATTATTTTTTAGTAATAGACAATAGTAAAAATATATTGTACATGTTGTAAATATTTAGTTATTTTCTGATCTCAAATGTTTGAAAGTAATGTATTCTTATGGTAATATATTGAAATAATTTCAGAGATTTTGATTTTAATCCAAATCGTCAATACTATATGGCAACATGCGGTGATGATGGATATTCTAAGTTCTGGGATATACGTAATCCCAGACAACCTCTGATATCTCGTGCTGATCATTCTCATTGGATTTGGTCTCTTAGGTAATAAAACACAATCATATTATATTGAAATTCACAACATTAATTAATATTTACTGAAAATATATTTTTCTTGAAATGTTAACTATTTTTTATACTATTTTGTAATTAGATACTATTTCTTTTTTTATCATTAAAATGCCGTTAAAATTTAATTTCCGAGACTTTTTTCTGTATCAGAATATTTTAATTTTATGAAATACTAAATTTATTTTATAATAACAATTTATTTATAATGCATATTAAACTATATTTTTTAGGTTTTATGAAACCTAACTTTCATATAAAAGAAATAGTAAAAATTACAGTTTATTATACAGAATTTTGAGAAATTTTGAATACATTGATAAATTAGTAGTGTGAAAGTAAAAAAAAACATGGTATTTCAAGTTCAACTTTTAATTTGAAAACCTAAATGCAACTAAAATTTTTTAAATTTTTGATGTAGAAGTTGTTTTTAAAATTAAATGAACAGTCTACTTTATTTTTGTGTTTAGCTTAAACAACCACCATAATATTTTGTTTTGTTATTTGATTGTTTTAGATATAACCCAGTACACGACGAATTAATTGGAACAGCTTCAAGTGACGGTCAAGTCCTTATTACATGTTTAACTGGAATTTCTTCATCAGCTGTGGAAAACGAAGACATAAAAACAAAATCTTCCATTGAAGATAAAATAATAGCCACGTGTGATCAACACGAAGATTCTGTGTATTGTGTTGAATGGTCCTCTGCAGATTCATGGATATTAGCTTCTTTAAGTTATGATGGTCGCTTGTTGCTTAATAAAGTACCAAAAGATGAACAGCTTAGAATTCTATTGTGAACTTTGCTTTACTGTTTTCTTTATGCATCAATTGTATAGGAACATTATCCATTGTAAATAAACATTCAATTATTATTCAGAGTTAAATTATGTCTATGAGTTCCAATTAAAAATATATTAAGGTGTATACATATATTACATATATAGTTATATAAAGTGCATTTTACACACGGTTATTTACTTTCTAGTTATCTACCTTGATTTTAAATTATACATTTATATTTATTGGCTTCAAAAGGCTAAGCATGTTTTATATTTTAATTTTTACCAAAGTTCGTTTAAGATATTTATCTTGTTACTGAAAGTTTTAGTGTACAATTATTTACCACAACTTATAAGCAGTATTTGGAAAGTTAACTTGAAAATTTAATTTGTTTAACGTTTACATTCACATTTTTTTTTAAAGGAATATATTATTTTATTGACTTACTTAAAAAATAAACACGTTTATTTGGTCATTCATTTAAATTATTGTTTAATAAATCTTTAAATCAAATGTTGAGTGAGGTATCATTTTTAAATAGATGTTTTTTGTGTATGTAATAATTAAATCTTACATAACTCTATTTAGTAAAAAATTAGCTTATCAGTTGTAAAAATATTATAAATTAAAATATCCAATATAAATTATATAACAAGTCTTAACATTGTTAGCAACCAGTTATTTTAAGTAATTTAAAACCTGAATTATGTTACCGTTTTATAAAATACAGGGTTCTAACTACATATTAATAACATCCATAAAATAAATAGTAGTTAGTAGCTTGTATAGTTGTTTTGAACACATATAGGTAGGTACTTGTATTGAGTAGGTACTCATGTAGGTACTTTAAAAAAAAAATATTTAAAATATTATTCGAATACTTTACAAGACTGTAATACTGCCCACCTACAAGCATTTATTAGAAATACAAATTACCAATATTCAATCAGTGGGTCATATACTATTGTAAATTTTTGGGTGTTATAATATACCTAATTTTTATAATAATTTAAAAAAAAAATCTTTATTTTTATAAATTTAAAATTAGTCACAAAATAAATAGGTACCTAATATCAAATATGTATTTTTAATTTAAACATTAAACAACCATTTTTGAAAGGAAAATATATATATAATTTAAAATTATTATAGCATGTAATTGAATTGTGTAGTAGACATAAAAGCATTCTGTAGAATTCTGTGTATGTTCATCGGGATAACAGATCTCAGATCACATGAGCGCAAATATTGAACAACCCTATGCGGCTATGCAAAAATATTAGTCACTACTCACTAAGTCATTATAGTCAGTACACAATGTCACAATTAAATACTGAGCCCATTTCTATACTATTTTTTTTAAATCTTAATTTTAGATTCTTGACAGAGCAATGAACGTATTGATTTTAAAATGATTTGTTATTATTGTCATCAAAGGTGCACCTTTCGGGATTGTAAAATTATTTTGATCTTAACTTTAGTCTTTGAGGCTGATTTCTGGCATAGGCGCAACTAGGGAGGTACTTGGGGGTGCTTCAGCATCCCCAAACTTTAATTTACCACCTCCAGTTCAGAAGCACCAAAATTTGAAAAATCATATGCATACGCGTTTGAGATTTGGTGGGGCTAATATAGGGCTATAGCCTATTATAATAGGGCCTTACTTTGATAATATTGAATTAGTTTAAAACAAAATGTAGGAAATGTTTGGGAGGGTTATGGACATTTTTTTGGGGGGGCTTAGCCCCTAAAGCCCCCCTCCCCTATTTGCGGCTATGATCATATGAAAAAATAGTTTTTTTTTAGCTATTTACGTAAGGTTTTTTTTTTATATCTTCGTTTTAAGCAGAAACACAAATTATTGTTTGAAATGGTTATAACTTATAGGTATATCAAAAATTAGAATTTAGAATTCATCAAAATTTCAGTTAGAAATTTATAAAAGTTTTTCCTTTCATAGTTAACATTATAAATGTTGATAGAAGACTCCTCACAATTTGTCCTACCTTAAACAAAAGAAAAAAGTTTACTGGAAAGTAACATACATTTTTTATGAGCGTTTGAATCTAAAATGTGTACAACATTCAATTTTCAATTTTCATCAGTAAATTAACGAATTTTCATCCATCAATTTTTGATATTTTGTTGTAATTTAAAAACGAATAAGCCTAGATATTTGAAATTTTTACCAAATGTTAAAATTAAAATTTTCTTTACATGGTAAAATGTTAAAACAATTTTAACTTTTTTTGAGCTATTTATAACTATGAGACATTTTTAAAATATTCTACAGTTAAAAAATCATAAAAGATTTTCTTTTCATAGCTAAGATTAAAAATGTTAATCAAAGATTTCACATAAGTTTTTCTGCCTATATAAAAAAAAAAAACGTATATCTAAAAGGAACACATATTTTTGTGAGTTTTTGGACTTATAATTGTTATGTGTGTTATTTGGGAGTGTGGGGGCGTAGCCCCTGCGGGTCTGTGTTTTCTTTATAATTTTAGCACCTCCAGTGTTTGGCCTCTAGTTGCGCCTATGGTTTCTGGTAGAAAATTTGATCTATATAGTTGGTAGTTTAAGGGGTCAAAAGTAAAAAAATGATTGGTAAGTACCTACTTGAAAAAAAATTCTAGAACATTTTTGATAAAACGGGACTTTTTACGCAAAACCAATATTTGGAAAAATGTATTTAATTTTTTTAGTTTATAAATCAAACCAAATATTAGAATTTTCTATAAATGATTCTGTTTTGTGCTATCTAGACTCTGGATAATATTTTTGGTGCTTTATATAGACAATAGACATCTTTAAATTTCAATATAATTAAAGATTCTTCATAAGTCAAGAAATTAATATAATTAATATAATACAAGAAGAAAATTAATTAATTTTTTATGAGCGTTGCAATTTCAATTCATACGTGATTAAATATTTGAGGTGCACTTAACTATTTCTATTGAATCGATTTTTGATATCTTAGATAGATATTTTAGATATTTTACATTATTTTTTTTTTTTAGATATAATTGGTAGTTAAAATTCATTTTTGAGTCAAAAGGCTTGAAAATATAATACAAGTTCCTCCATAAGTTGTTATTATATAAATTTAAAAATATCAAAATTTTTTTTTAAGCATGCTTTGATTATGTAAATTATCCACTTATATTATGAATTGTAATTATAAATCAAAGAATGTTAAATCATTAGTTTTTTGTTTGAAATAAGGGCTATTCTGTTCTAATATATCAATATAATAGTTTATAATTTTATATTTTTAGAGTGGCGTTCTCAGGAATTTTCAATGGGTGCTATATCGACGTAAAAAACCGGGTGCCTAAAAATATTGTCGATGGGGGGGATTTAACCCCCCCCCCCACGAGTGCTCCCATCGTTCATGCATTGTTATAATAATATAATTCATAAACTATATCTAAGGTTATTAATTGCTATATAGGCTTAAGTTAATTTAAATGCAATTTGGTAAGAAATGTAGAGTATCATTTTTGCGTCACGGTGTTACTGAATGCTGATCAGTGATCAGAGAGCAATTAAGTGGACAGCGTAATAAATGATCGGTTTTGATGTTTGACTAATAAGTAATAATCATATATTCATATATTAACATTTGACGCTATATACGTATATAATATGATGCTATGATGAATTGAAAGGTTGTGTAACTAGCAAGTGGCAACTGCGACCGTTATTTTAATTTAACCGCCGGTCGGACGTCTATAACGTCGGCACTCAGTGACCGATGGGATAGGTGATCTGTATTCTGGATTCTGTATGGTGGCGGGAGGGGGGTGGTATTGGCTCTATCTCGTTTTTCGATTTCGAAATGACTGGTGTGACAATATTACTGTCGCAGCGCTTTTACGTTGGCAGCACTTACGGATCCGCGTCCGTGGTAATTTTTGTTGCTTTCATTTTGGCAACCGACGTCGACCAACCGCGCAGCGTCGTTTGTCCAAGCCGAGGTACACCACCGCCATCGCTATGCGTGGTAACGGTTAGGTGGTGAGTAGTGATTGCTGATTAGTTACTACAACTGTAGTACTGTGTCGTGGTGGTGGCTGGTGGTGGCTATCGTAGTGGCGTTAATGTAATTGTGTCCACTCTCTAGTACTGTACTATAAGTGTTGTACACCGTATTATTGTAACTCTGTATAGACGATACCATACTATACTTTAACTATACAGTAGAGCGTACACTGGACGCCTGAACTGTTCAGTTGCGAGTTGTGAGACCGCGGCCGCCGATTCGAATTTGTGGTGGTGCCTCCGTCGACCGTAGTTGTCGTTGGTCATACTCGCTTGTTTTGTACTCTTGTCCCAGTTTCAATATCGCGTTGGCCGTGTGTCAGAGAGGTCTTCGTACGCCGTCGCGTGTCGTCGTACGAAAATATAACATAGTAAATAATAATAGTAACACATAATAATAGTATTAATAATTGAAAAATAATAGATAATACGATTATTAGTAGCATAATAGTAGTAGTGGTAGTATTAGTATTAACATCAGTAGACGGCGAGGAGGGAAAGTCGGCAATCCAATGATCTACATAACTTTTACCGTTTTAATAATAAATAATCACGCATAGTAATTAGTCGCGAGTTGCGACGCTTCATTGTCATTGGTCATTATTAGAATAGCGTTTTTGTCGAAATGTCGACGGTTCCCTCAGCTGTCCGTAGCACGTACCCGTGTTTTTAACGACGTCCTACAGAATTTTTTTTTAATTTCCTTACCCCCTCCCGTTTTGAGACTGTGCCCACCGAGTACTGACACAGTGACGCCGCCGTTTGAGACATGCAAAAAATTGTTATTTGTTGCCGCAGTACTGCAGTAGTGCAATGCGAGTGCAGTACGTTGTACGCGACATTTATTTTGATGACAGTATCGCAGTAAACGTTCTCAGCCGTTCGATATCATTGTTTTGTAATTATATCGTCTATTGTTTATAGTTTAATATTAAGGTGCCTATATCGTGGCACCGAGTCGCACGTTTCCTACTCTGGGAGAATAAATCGGATTTTTTTTTTCCAAAATTTACAGCATAATATTATAACGTATATTCATTATTATCATCATCAGTCATTACGTTTTATTGCCTATCAGATCGTACGCTGTCAAACGAACGACACTTGCCTACATCACGATGTTGTCGAACGCCAATCGTTTCTCATCGGCCACGCTCAAAGGATTTCAAAGGTAAAAAAAAACTTTCAAATATACCACCTACTGACGTTTTTGGTGGCTACACCTACAACTCAATTGTGTATTTAAACGGGGTTTTCGAGTAACCGATGGTCTGAGGTTGGGTTAGAAATCGAGTGACCAAACGTTTCACCCAAATACATGCATGGTTTGCATTTAAAAATCTAAATTTAATGTTTTTTATTGGTGTATTTTGTGTATCTATTAAAAGTAATTGCTCTCAAAAACGACTCATTAATTGATTTAAAAACTTAGATATTCTAGGCTGTAGACATTATTACATCTAGGGTTGATTGTGTCAACTTAAAACTTTTATTACTGATTACAGGTTGTTTCACCTGTCTGTGTATACACTAATCAAGCATAAAGAAGATTTTTTTTAAATATACATTTACAATTTCAAGTGTTTACAATTGTTAGTGAAGAGTCTAAGTTTAGAGCTGAGAGTGCGTGAAACCAATTATCAATGTTACCTAGGGTCATGGTTTTTAAATTTATTTTGTAACAAGTTACATAACCACTATTGTTATGTAAATAAATAATTAAGATAAAAAAAAACATGATTTTTTAACTGGTTGATACACCTGCACATTTAAATTTATTATTATGCTTAAAAAATGTATGGGTATTAAATTATTAAACTTATTTTATTCTTTTAGTTGACAACAATTGACATATTAATAAATAAATTTAAGAAGGAATCAATTAAAATAAAAAAAAATTAATATTTTAAACATACAAATATTAAAACAAACATTTATGTTAAATGCATAACAAAATAAATATAGTTTTTATTATTTTACCTTATATTGCCTAAAATTTGACTAGGTTTTGAGGTATAATATTAGTATGTGAAATAAAATGTTTGAATACTGGCAAACTTTCCAATTCTAAAATTGTAAATAAAAATCAAAACCTCTAATGGATCCCATATTCTAAATACAGTTAGACTAACCTCAACTGTTTCATTCTCGTAAATGTGTCAAATATATATCAATACAATATGATTGTTTTATAAATAGTTGAAATAAAACAATATTTTGTATTAAAATAATTTTGGTGGATGTTTCATTCATTTTAAATATCTATTTAAAACATGTATGAATAAATGCTAGTTGACACATGATCAACCTTGACCAGTATTCTTAACTGAAGACATTAATAATGTTGACCAAAATAGACTGATAAATGAATATTCAAGAATTTCTATACCAAATCAAATGTATATGAAATATTAATTACCGGGTCTTGTATACTGAGTTGTAAAATATACTTGAATAAATGAAACAATCAAAAATCTTATCTACCTACATTATAATATGAATGTACATAATATTCATATTTTGGATGAAGTTTAATTTATTATTTAATTTTTAGCTTATGTTGCCGAAGCATTGGATCCCTTTCACTGCCTAAAATTAAAGACTTCACTGTAGAAAACGAACCACTTTTAGGTAAGCAAATGTAAGTTATATTATGTACTTTCTTCCTCATAAATGTTACCTACTCTATTAATAGAAATATTTATGTGTTGTGTAAATTAAAAAATAATATGTAGAGAAAGTAAAATATACTGGACGTAATTTTAGATTTATTAGAAAAAATATTTATCAGTCAATTACAATAATTGTTAAATGGTTTTTTATTTAAGGTCAAAGTACCATGATATTAAGAGCTTTATCTAAAAAAATATATAGTAATAATTAAACAGCTTATTGAAGCTCTTGTAATTATCAGTTATATACAACCAGTCTAGTAATTACTTATTTAATTATTTTAAAACAATATAATTATACTCTAAATGTAGGTATTGAATAAAATAATGTAATGTCTAAAAATATATTTTTTAAATATTTTTAATATTGTAGCTAATATTATTTCTTAATTTTTACCTTTAATATGAATTTAAAGTTTTATTTTATTATAATTTAAAGTTTTAATTGTATAAGTATTTGTTTGTAGTTAATTTATAACTATTTCATAACGCTATATTTATATTTATTTAGAGTACATGCCTGGCAGCAAAGAACGCAAAGAAATCGAAGCAGAATTAAAACGTTTGTCTAATAATGTGGAAGATGTTCCTATTATTATTGGTAATGAAAAATTTAAGACAAAAGATGTTAGATATCAAGTTATGGTAAGACATTTTGGTGTTATTGTATAGTTATATTTGTTCATAGTATACCTATGTTTTTAATTATTTTGATAATGGACACTATTAAAAAATACTGTGTAACTAATAAATAAATATATTTTAATTTACATTTGAAAATTCTTAAACAAATACATGATTCATTTTAAAATTTATAAAATATATATGTACAATTTGACTACATAAGTATTATGTTCAACAAAATAATTTTTTTATGTGAAAGGTTTTTATTTTATCATTTGTACCTGTTATTTATTCTGGTATATATTTGGACTTCACTCATTAATTCATAGTTAATATCTCCTGTTCTTTTACTTAAATTTATGAAGATATATAGTTGATGTGGTAGATTAAAATAATATTTAATTAACATATTTTAATGACATTACACTTTGTTTTAGCCACACAATCACAGCAAGAAAATCGCAAAATTTTACTATGCATCATCAGTAAGTATTTGTATTTACTATTAAAATATCAATAACCAGTTTTATTAAGTTGTCTATATGCTCAAAAGGATTTAGTAGCAAAGGCAATTAAAGTTGCTACTGAAGCTCAAACAAAATGGGATACTGTGCCTTTGGAAGAAAAAATAAGAATTTGGCTTAAGGCTGCTGACTTGATGGCGACAAAATATAGAATGAAATTGAATGCAGCTACTATGCTTGGTCAGTCAAAAACAGTTATACAAGCTGAAATTGATGCATCTGCTGAATTAATAGATTTTATCAAGTTTGTTAAAATTGTGAATATAAGTGTTAAAAACAATTGAACTAATATTAATCAAATTATAGGTTAAATGCATTTTTTGCTAAGGAATTGACAAAATATCAACCAATTAGTGAAAATAAAAATGTCACATTAAATAGTTTGCGTTATAGAGGCCTTGATGGATTTGTCGCTGCTGTGTCTCCTTTTAATTTTACTGCAATTGGTGGGAATTTAGCGTACACTCCTGCTTTAATGGTAACTACTAATTATTGATTTTTAAATAATTTTTCTTATGCCTGTTATATTTGTAATTTTATTTTTTCAGGGATGTTCTGTTTTATGGAAACCTTCAGATACAGCTTTGTTATCAAACTGGGTTATTTACGAAATCATGACTGAAGCAGGAGTTCCACCTGGTGTAGTTAATTTTATCCCAGCAGACGGTCCTGTATTCGGTGATACTATTACTGCATCTCCACATTTATCGGGTATCAACTTTACTGGATCTGTTCCGTAAGAAATGTTATATATAAAATGTATGCTACTGTGTTTAATTCAGGCGTTACGTTTATTGTCTTGACATACAGAATTCAGTATGGTTTTTAATATAAGAGTTAAATGTATATTTATAACTCAATCTACTATAAATATTTTCATATGACTCTTACTTACTAAGTAAAAATAAAAAATAAAGGTATTTATGTCGTATGCGTTCTACCGCACATTTGTCGTCTACCACATAGTTAAAAATATGAATGAATACATAAATGTAGAATTACAATATATTTATGAATGTAGAATTTCAGTATAATATTTAATAATACAAAAAGTATATATAAAAATACGTTAAAATATGTAGGTAAATTAAATTAGTATATGTATTAAAAACTAACTGACAAAAAATGTAAAAATATGTGTTAAAATATGTACGTAATTTAAATTAGTATATGTATTAAAACTAATTGACAAAAAATGTAAAAATATATAGAAATATGCATTAATCAATTTAAATTAGGTACTATATTATTTCACATCTCTTAAAAAGCAATCAAATGTGTTGTCATTCTTGTTTTTCAACAATAATTGAGATGTACCATGCATTTTTTTTAATAATTTGAAGTTTTTAACTTCCCCATAAACTTTCAATGCGTTGTGTGTGCCCACCACTGGTGGGATCGACAAAAAATTGGGAATGATTGACGGTTTTATGTATGTACCCTTTATTTTCTATCATCTTATATGCAAGCAATTCATCTGAGTGTATTTCTGTATCAACTTCAATTTCATTTTGAACTATTTCAAGCTTAATAATCATCAAATGCCGCCGTCGGATCAACGGGAATGACCTAAAATATATATATAAATATTAAATGCGCAGCAGTAGACCACATATGACGTGTAGAAACAAACGTGGTAGATGAAAAGTGTGCGGTAGACCGCATACAACATGAATACCAAAATAAATATATCTTGTCCCTCCTTTGCTTGATTATAGTTATTGGGTATTAAAATATCGCGCTAAATTATTTCCTTTAAAAATATTATTAAAAATAAACAGAAAACATTTGTTTGCTAAATTTCGGTCCACCCGTAGAAATAATCATCTTAAAATGTGTATACTAATATACTATTATTTGATGAATATTAATGAATAAAGTATGGTGGTTTTTAAGGTCTTATAAAATTCCTCATACATACACACAATATCTAATTTTTAGAAAAGTATTCTTCTCTTATATATGAATTCCAAATCATAAGTTACCATTTAAAAAAAACCTAAAATACTCAGTAATGCCACATTTAAATCAGATTTTTTTATATAAATGTGTTTATATTTAGGTAAATCTTTAATATTATTTGTATTATTAAATTTGTTTGTTTCATTGATGTTTAATGCAATATAATAATATGTATTTAATAAATGATTATTTTTTTCCTAGGACTTTTAATCGACTATGGACCCAAGTTGGAAAAAATATTAATAGCTATGTTAACTTTCCAAGATTGATTGGAGAATGTGGTGGTAAGAATTATCATTTTGTACATCCGACAGCTGATGTGACATCTGTTGTTACCGGCACTATTCGATCTTCATTTGAATATTGTGGTCAGAAGTGTTCCGCTTGTTCCAGACTATACGTTCCTCAATCTTTATGGCCTAAAGTAATATTGTTATTTATGGTAACTCCTATATTACAATTTTAAGTGTGTTTTTCTTAAATAGATTAAAGAAGGACTACTGGAACTTCGTAATAAGTTGAAAATTGGGGATGTTAATGAATTTGATTCATTTGCTTCAGCAGTTATTGATGATAAAGCGTTTAATCGTATTACTGGATATATTGAACATGCCAAGAAGTCTCAAAATTTGGAAATAATTGGTGGAGGACAGTACGACAACAGGTAATTAAATAAAATATATTTAAACTTAATATTTTTGTCTTTGTATTTAATAACATTAAATATTTCTGTTTTAGTAAAGGATATTTTATACAGCCAACTATAGTTGAGACTAAGGATCCTTTAGATAAAATTATGACTGAAGAAATTTTTGGGCCCCTATTGACTGTTTATGTTTATAAAGATTCAGAAGTTGATAAAACAGTTGATCTCGTTATTAGTTCTACACCTTATGCATTGACTGGAGCTGTATTCGCTCAGGACAAGTAAGAAAATAAAATAGAAAAATATTGTGTACTTATTTATTGGTTTTTTTTTTTATTCTTATAGGAACTTTTTAAAAAAATCTCTTGAAACATTAAAATACTCAGCTGGTAATTTTTACCTAAATGATAAGTCTACAGGCTCCGTAGTAGGACAACAACCATTCGGCGGAAGTAGAATGTCAGGTAATTTGGAATAATATTTGAATTAATAATAAGTTATTTACTTGTAAGTTATAAGTCAATATAAATAGTTGTAGTCATCGGCGGAGAGGTAAATTTATTACCGTAAAAAAATGACAACCTTTTTTAAAATCAAATCTAGAGTTGTTATTTTGATGCACTTTGCATTATCCTCCATGTGATGCTCGTTTTATAATATATATGTTTATATGTACATTTGAATCAGAATAAGAAATTTTTGTTCTATTTTTTGACAATTTTCAATTTTAAACTAATTTATATAATATTTTTGGAATGTCTTAGGGCATTTACACTAAAATCCGTGTTTTTTTAAATTTTATTTAAAGACTTACTTATAAAGTTACTTTGTATGGGCTAACAAGGTTTTTACCTAATCGAATATTATTAATCGTAATTTTTTGAACAAATCTATATGATGTAAAATCAGGTTATGAGTGGCAACAGAAAATGAGAATAATTTTTTCATCAACACTTCTTGCAAAAATTAATTATTTTATTATGGTTGTTTATTTTTGTAATTTGTTTAAATGTGCATATGTATATATATATTATACATTATTTAGTACATATAATGGGTATGTAATATACCCCTACAGGTATGTATAATGAAACCCTTAATGAGGTATAAAAAATGGGTTAAATACTGGTATAGACTGTGCTAGTATTATGAAATTATAATTTTTTTAAATAATTTTGTGGATTAGGAGATAAGATTAATTTAGATGGATAATTAATACACTTAATTTGTATGCCAATTTACTGATGTTTTTTAAATAAGATTCTTCTTCTTTATATGGCCCTAATACTCTTTAAGAGTTTTCACCGCCATCACTAAATCCCTCCATTTGTCTTCCACTACATCTAACCATCTTTTCTTTGGCCGTCCTCGAGGTCTTTTTCCTGTAGGCTTCCATTCCAGGACTACTCTGCTTATATTGTCCTCACTATGCCGCCACATGTGGCCCAGCCATTGGATCCTTTGTCCCTTGATAAAACTTACTACTGGTGCTATTTCCATTTCTTCCTGCAGTTCTTTATTATATTTTCTCCTCCATGTTCCTTTTTCAGTATCATACACTGGTCCACATATTACCCTCCATATTTTGTTCTCAAAAGTTCTGAGTTTTCTTTTCGTATTGCTTGTGGTAGTCCATGCCTCGCACCCATATGTGAGTGTGGGACTTATTATTGCTGTGTACATTCTTGCCTTCGTTTTTTTGGAAAATACTTTGGACTTTAAGAACTTATTCAAAGCGAAAGCTGCTCTTTTTCTGTTTTTATTATCCTTACCCCTATTTCCCTAGCCCAATCATTGTTTTTACTCAGTACTGCACCTAGGTACCGAAATTCGTTAACCTTTTCGAAAGCTAGGGATCCCGTATCAGTGTTGTCCTCCTCGCCTAGTAGTTCCATTATTTTTGTTTTATCCATATTAATTTTTAAACCTATTTTAATGGCTGCTCGTTCGAGCACTTGCGCTGCTCTTTCCGTATCTTCTAGGGAGTTTTCTAGGATATTTAGATCATCGGTAAAGCCAAGTACTTGTATACGCTGTTGTCCTATCGTTATCCCCGTTGTTTCTAATTGCATCTCCCTTATAGCTTTCTCCAAGGCTAAATTGAATAAGGTGGGTGAGAGAGAAAATCTAATAGTTTTTTTTGAAAATTCAATGGTGTCTTTTTTAGTATTTTGTTAATTCCAGAAATTCATTTATAAACTTAAATTTTAAATAAATAGTTTTGAATGTCTGTTTTTATTCCTTTTGTATAACATGATGTAGCGGCTAAAATAACAAAATTGAGAATGGTGATAGTGAGATGATTGAAAAGTTCTATTTATTCTCTATATATGCTTCATCTAACGTATAATGATGCAATATTTATCCACAATAATATAAACTAGCATAACAATTAAATTGATTGAATAATATTAATTAATTTTAAACTCATGATTACAATAATTTTATAATATAATATTAATAGTTTTATTTTTATAATTTTATTAATTTCTTATTTTAGGTTACAAATAGACAAAGACTGGTGGTCCACATTATGTTCTACGATGGACGTCACCTCAATCTGTTAAAGAAACATTTGTTCCGTTGACCGAATGGAAATATCCTTACATGGATTAATAATGTGCTGGTTGAAACAAGATCTAGTGTTTTGCTATATGTTCACTATAACACTAGCAAAACTGTGATATTGATTGAATCCCATACTACTAAAGTACTAATTTAATTAAGATAGAAAAAAAGAAGCAATTCCTTTATATTTTATAGGATAAATACTATTTAGAGTTTATAAAAACATCTGAAAGAATCTTTCAAGTTACACATAAAAAGTATGAGAGATTCAATTAAAAATTATTTTTTTTTTAAATTAATTTATTTTTTTCCATCTTATTGATATTAAAATTTTTCCTACTGTAACATTGATACACCCATTTTTAAATCCACTGGCTAATCTTTAGCTTTAGTATTATTACAGTTTTGATAGTATACTGAACTAAACTGTTAATTGTAAATAGTGATGTTCATCACTGTATGATGCTGACCGATATTGGTCTGATAAATTTATATTTAACAATAATGTTTGTTTATATTAAACTTTATAATTTATATCTGGTTATTTATTTAGTGATGATAAATGGCCTAGTAATTTGTTAATTATATTACAAACCAGAGAATACTTGTAATTAGAGAATAAATGTATTTATATCATTGAAATAATTTTTTAGTACCATACTTCAGCCATAATCAAATTATTAGTTACTTGACTTTCAAAATTCTATTTTTATCTAATTAAAAATGTTATTGTATGATGTAAATATGAGAGTTTTTTTTACAGTGTATACGCACTCATATAATATATGTAACAATATTGAGCAAATTAAATTTAAATTAGAAAATTTGTTGTGAATAGAGTGATGGCAATTGGTGTCAAATGAATTGGTTATAAAAATTATATTTAAAATTTAAAAATTTTTTGAAATATAACATCATTTTCTATATGGGTGACGGCACTCCAAGTAACTTTTTTATTTTATTTCACCTGTTAGCCATTGCATTTTAATTTTAGATCATTACAAAATATTTATCTTTTATGATTATAATTTTAAATTATAGACATACTATTTTATTACGATCTGGTTGATTATCATACGAATACGTTTGTCTCGTTGGTTTTTTTTGTCTGATGAATTCTATCAATTAATTAATCATGTTTTTATGTATAGTATTTAAAAATCCAATATTTTTCAAATAAAATATAATATTATGTATGTATATTATTAAATTTATGTTTTTGTAACCGCTATGAGCTATGATCAATGATCAATAGCAATAGGATTCAGAAGTTACAGAAATTAATTTGATAAAATATGCAAACAAAAATTATTCAAAATTAAAAAATAAAATAATTGCATTTATTATTTATTATTTGTTATTAATAACACTATAGTATAGGTATTTGATATTATTTGTATTAAAAATAACTGAGTTGGAGAAAACAAAATATGTTGTGGCATAATAGATAATAATTAATAATATATCGTTGGGCCATAGATTATCAGATATTTTTTTTTATTCCATACAATTTGGATGTTTAGTTTGTGGATCAATATTTATCAATAACATATTTGAAAATATAGATCCTAAGTACCTACTACAGTACTACCTATATAGTTAAGTTTTCTAACTATTATAGAATATTATGGGTAAAATTAGTGGCGTAGCCAGGAATTTTGTATGTGTGGAGGGGGCTAACTATACAAATACAATATGTTTTTTATTTACGCTTTTTATTTTTTTATTAATCTCGATAAAATTCTAAGGTCAACACCGGTCAATAGGGGGGAGGGGCTATAGGCCCATTAGCCACCCCATTGGCTACGCCACTGTGTAAAATAAATACTTAACCCATGCATTAGATTTTAAACTGCACTTACTTATGTTTTGATACTTTATGTTTGTAGCCATAGTGTAAACTGAAATGACTATCTGAATTAGTGAAACGAATTGAATCGGTAAGTAAATAGTTTTCTAGTCTAGTAAAATATACTAGTAGCAACTAGTAGGTATAATAAACAGCCATACGAAAATCATCGAAATAACTATAATATATAGGTAGGTATGTCTCAAAAGTTTAGGTATGCCTACCTAAATAGTTGGTCAAACAGTATTATACTTGTACCAGTGACGTAGGAATATATAATTTTTTCTATATTTATACAAAAAAAAAAAAAAAATTTCAAATTTCAAATGCTTCTACCAACTTGAAGCTGGAGTTCCCCAAAGTAAGCGACCTTTTTCCCGGTCTATTCTATGTTTATACGGCTGACATTCTTAAAATCGCAAATACTATTATAATATGGCCACTAATGGAAAATCGTATAAATTAGTAAAATCTGTATATAGATACAGACGCAAAACGCATAATTGAAACAATTAAAAACTTTGAGTGGATCTATGATATAGCATGTCTTGAGCTCAGTAGTTGAGTATACAATATACATAGTAGTATGTACGTACCCATCTAGTATTATAATACATAAGTATATATAATGATTATATATATTCGTATTATGTCAGTGGCACACCCAGGGGGGCTGTGGGTCTGAACTCTGAAATCTATCATATCGTCACAAATATAGTATATTACAATGAACGAACAATTATGTTTTTTTCCAAATTGTATTATTATGTTAGATACACTCACTCCTCATAAGTATCTTTAAACCTATTATCTTGAGTCTTATTATAGTTACCTACATAAAGTTTAGAAATCTTAATATTAAAAAAAAAAGGTGGGCAAGCGGCTTACCGCTTTGCTGTAAGTACGTTAGATACCTATTGTGTGACTGTGTGGGTTACTGTTCCAACGAATGGTGATTGAATGATATAAAATCTTTGTGTCTGAAAAACGATTTTGAGCGAAGACGATCTGTATCTAAGCCTATATTACAAAATATAATATAAGTATGTTATGATATTATTGCTGTTAAAGTACCTAATTTACTTTCCGTGATTTTGTGAATTTTGTCAAAGTTTGAACTTTAAATGTTTATATAAATAAATCTTGCCTGTATATCCTTAATATTTTTAAACAGCTATGAAAACGTATGAGAAATCTTATAATAAATTTTCAAGATTTTTGATCTGGTGCAATATTTTTTTAGATATTTACAGAAAAAAACTAAAAAAATTTCAAATTTCAAATGCCAATATAATAATAGCTCGAAAAATTAAAAATATCTTTTAAACGGTACCATTTATAGAAAATGATAATTTAAACATTTGGTATTGACAATAATTAAAAAAAAATTTTTCGTGCCTATAAATAGTTCAAAAAGAGTAAAAATGTTTTGAACATTATATCATTTATGAAAACTGGCCATAAACATATATCATAGTCATAAACATTTGGTGAACACTTAAAATATCTACGGTTATTTGTTTTTGAGTTATACCGAAAAAACAAATTTGATTTTGTCAAAAACTCGTATATATCTAATATGCGTCAAAATTTCAGTTCTTCCTTAATTTTTTTTTGTTGTTTAAAGATTACTGAAAATTTTCATTTTGAACCAACTAATCAAT
Organism: Acyrthosiphon pisum; assembly: GCF_005508785.2. Taxonomy (NCBI): domain Eukaryota; kingdom Metazoa; phylum Arthropoda; class Insecta; order Hemiptera; family Aphididae; genus Acyrthosiphon; species Acyrthosiphon pisum. The sequence goes on from NC_042494.1 coordinate 6,917,985, forward strand.
TTCCAAACAGAAAAGATACTGAGGTTGAATATCGGAATATTATTTAGATAACTTATTGTGTACACCATTCACAAAAAAAAAAAAAAAACAGAATCTAAAAGGTGCGGTTAGTTGCTCTTACGAAAAAAGGATTGCCACAAGAACTTTTAAAACAGCTTGAAAATGTGAGAATTTAAAAGTATGGTCTTAAATTATTAGATACTTAAAAAATAATAATGACTTGAAATTGAATAAATTCATTATATTAAGTAAATAACAAGGATGGGCTGGCCAGGTAAATAGGGGGCTCTGATAGATTTATAGCTATAGTACCTATACATTTAAATCACCCGAACCTATACAGAAGACAGATAGGTACCTACAAAATTACCATCGTCACGATTTTAAAAGATAAGATACCTACTTAAAAATTACAATAGAGTACAATACTCGCGTATATGCCCTAAATAATATAATACATAACTACACCAAAGGTGGGCAAGTTAAGGGGATTGGTGGCGGTGATTTCCTGTCTTTGTCAAACACACGCGCAACATACGAATTTAGACGTGTTTTTTGTCCAACGTACCGATTGATATAGTGAAGCGATAAAAATTCTGAAAACAGATTTGAATTTGTCGTCAAGTCTACTTGAGATCGGTCAGTCTACATTTTTGATTTTAGATTCTGAGTGGAACGATGAATGTATTGATTTTACAATGATGTGTGTTTTTTTTTAATTTTTAATTTTTTTTTTGTGTCTGTGTACACGATAAGTTGTCGAAATAATGCTACGATTTTCAACTTCAGTATCTTGTTCGATCAGCAAGTGAATATCGTTGGTGCATTGGGGAGGTCAAAATTTAAATTTCCCAGTAGTTTTCAAAAGCGCCGGGAAAAACAAAAGAAAAATTAAGGAAAAACGGGAATTTTTACGCAAAATCGATTTTTCACAAAATTGAATTTGGTTTTTGATGTAACTTTAAAAAAGTTTAAATAAAGTTTTATCTGTTGGGCCAAAAAGTGTATAAATTTAGTACAAAGCTCCTGATATATTGTTACAATATCAGTTGAAAAATATTAAAAATACATAGGCACAATTTTTTTTTATAAGCATTTAAAGATCAAATTTTGATAAAATTTATCAAATTTTAATTTGAAAAATTATTTTGTAGTTAAAAATTTATAAAATGTTCAATTTTTGTATCTAAGAATTGAAAATTTAAAACAAGATTCTACGTAAGTAATTAATTCTGTTACCAAAAAATCTAAAAAATACATTTACACAGTTTATTTTTATAGTCATTTTAAGTACAAATTTGGACGAAATTACATATTAAAAACCTAGGATAACTATTTTAGTTATTTTGTTGTGATTGTATAATATTATTCGTGGGTACTTGAAACTTCTAAAGTATACTATTATATATCTATGATAGTACCACGGTTTTTTGTTGATGTATAACGCGTTATAAGTACCTAATAGATATTATGATATGA
>NC_042494.1:6919808-6971640 GCF_005508785.2 Acyrthosiphon pisum
TTAAAATTTAAAATTTAAAATGATTGATTTTTTAAAAACATTTATAATTGCAACTCGTATAATATATAATTTACAACTTAATAAAATATATGAATATACACAAAATTATGTTATCAAGAAAAAGAACAGAAATGTTTGTGTTTTTGTATTGGAGCTAAGTTATTTCGACTGTAAATTAAACTAGTTAAGTTAAAAAATGAAAAAAAAAATGAACTTTTTAACTTAACTTTAACTTTTTAACTAGTTAATTCCCACCTTTGAACTAGGTATACACTATACACAAACAATTCACCCATGTAACTCGTCAGTATTTAGCCAACAGTATTACTGCTGATTGGTCTTACACCCACTGAACCAAATACTTTGTAATTAGTTACCTACTTATTATAGAATTTAGAGTAAACAATGTATATTTATCTGCTTAATGAAATATTGCTTATACTAGGGTTACTGGCAACTGCTTAAACTACAGGTACTGTACACTGTACACAAATATATGATATAATATGTGATATTAATTACTATATTATTTAGGTATTATAGGTACCTATATTATATACAGTTGGTTCATTGCAAAGATCGGTGGGTGTAGGCCGGAGACGTGTTTTGATCAGTAGCGTACCTATCTAAGATTTTTTCAGGGGGGATTGGGGATACCTACATAATTTTTAATACGCATTGAGTATATATAAAATATATTCATATTATTATATACATGTTGTATTGGGTACAATATCTGGTTTCGGGGTAGGGGGGGGGGAGTATTACCCACCATATCCTCCCTCGTAAAAAGTTGCATTTGAAAATGTTATTGTGTGATATATAATACAATACGCCTAATATATATAATAAGGCGTATATAGATATAAACATCAAGTAGGAATCCTGGAATAATATTTTTAAATTACAACAAAACAACTATTTATTACGTTATTCTTCGTTTAAATATAGGTATATAATTTCATCCAAGTTTAAACTTCAAATGTCTATAAAATAAACTGATTACATAATATTGATTAGACTTTTTGGTTACTGTACGAACTGGTAACTAACGTGGAACCTTTTAAACAATTTTGTCAAAATTTGAACTTTTAATGCTTATAAGAAAAAATCTTGCATGTGTATTTTTAATATTTTTAAACTGACATTGTAACGATTTGTAAGGAGCCTTGTATCAAATTTTCAAGCTTTTTGACCCTGCGCAATTACAATTTTATTAACATTTATAGATAAAAAAACTAAGAAAATTGAAAATTTTAAATGTGTCTAAACAGCTCAAAACGAGCCAAAATATTTTGAAGTATAGAAAATTATAAAACAAACGTTAAGTATACATTTCAAGTACCTACCTACGGTTATATGTTTTTGAATTACAAAAAAAATCAAAAAATTATTCCATGATAAATTGATAAATCAAGTGAATATCCAATATTCCAATGTCGTATAAGAATTTGCTTTGAACTTCAAACGCTCATAAAATTTGATTTGACTTTCTAGTAAACATATATTTTTTTTTAAAAGTAGACCTCAATCCGCCAACCCATCAACTCCCATAGCGCTTGTACTTATTGTAAAAATATAAATTTACAGATTGTATAATAAATTAATAATATAACAAAAAAAGGTAGACTAGCTTATGAGGAATATCTCGTGTTAAATGTTTAAATCTTAGATATAAAAATAAAATTTTTCATGAATATTTCTAACTCAAAATAGCTTGAAAATTTTTGTGATTTTGACAAATTTAGTCAAAATTCCAACTTTAATGGAATATGAACAACTTACGAGGAACATTGTGTAAAAATAATAAAACCATTGTATACCAAAAACGATTCTGAGCGTTGACGGTCTTTCAGCTTATATTGCCTAGCTACTAAGTGTCTAAGTATAATTATTAATTGATGATATTATAGCTATTAAATTAATATTTATTTTACTATTATACATGAGCAATACAGGTTAAATTCATTTTTGCCAAAAAATTGTATTTGAAAATGTCATTGTGTGTATACTATATAAATATATAATAATATACTTTAAATTTTCAAGTACTTACCCACGAATAATATTTTTAAATTACTCCAAAATAACTAACATCATTACAGACTCTATGTTTAAATATTCAATATAGTTAAAATTTGAATTTAAAACATCCAGTGGCGTATCCAGAATTTTTTTTCGGGAGGATTTATAGTTAAATTTTGAAGAATTTTATCTGAAAATAATTTATTAATGATAACGTTGTTATTTAACAATATTTTTTTTTGGGGCGGTTAACTTTAAAGAAAATCTGTGTTATCTATATTTTTGCCCATTTATAAAAGATTATTAACAAGAATACATAGGACTAGACTAGCTATAGAAGTCATTAAAAATATAGTTGACATAAGTCAAAAATATCTATTAATATAAAATATATTGTTCAAACAATGTAATATAAGTACCTAAATATATATGGATACTTCAGGTACATTTTATAAAGTAGAAAGTAGAAACTTTGGATGGAAAATGCTATAACCATGAATAGTTTATATTATATTATTATGTATAGGTATCATTTTTAAATTTCGTAGGTAATAAACACTGAATTATAAATTATAATACATTTAATTATTTAACTAATAAAATTATGATTAAACGGCGTCCAAGATAGGCTATTTTGCTACGCCACTGTCGTTATTTTCTGGTACCTATCTCACAAGTATAATGAATTTCTCTTTTTTGCGTGAATCAATGTGTGACCATTGACCACTAGATTTCGGTCTTCTATGACTCATGATAATCATACATTTTTCGTGCTAACCGTAATTAATATAAACAGTTTTTATATAGGTACTATAAATCAATAATTCTATCATGTAACGAGTTTATCCGGACACGAAAAAAAGAAGAACGAGATTGCAGAAAACAAACAATAACTCTCACCATCATATCTCTTTATATTTATTATAGGTAATAACTTTGACAAAAATAAAAAAAATACCTACTGGTCTTGCTGAAATCCCCAAGAATCTTCAAAATATAAAACATATCCACATATCGTATTATTAATAGTAGTAAAATAAATTATCATTGAATTCAAATTTAACTCATCTATTACAGGCTACAGCTCCTACTCGATGACGAGGTACATTCAAGTATCCGACACTTACTGTACAGCAGAGTACTTACTGGGCCGCCATATACAGTTTGATTAAATAACGACTATAAATATATTTTTATTGTAAAATATTTATATCTATGAGTATAGTTGGCTAAGACCACCTATAGACTATAGTATAGTTTATATATTAATTATTAACCTCAGGTAAGTTAGGCCACAAGCCACAGGCCGAAAGTATAATATAGGTATTGCGTTTGCTGCTGCACTAACTCTTGAGTGTTTTTTCGTACAATATTATTTAATCACCTACCTATATTATTATAGTAGGCAGGTTTACTTTAAACACGAATGACCTGCAGCTGCATTGATTTTTCTGATATTGATATTGATGTGTGCCAAATTATACGATACCATTGGTCATTGGCATATCTCATTAAATTTTAGCCGCTACAAAATTAAAAAAAAATGTTTGCTGCAAGCTTCTATAAATTACTTAATTAGATACTACAAAGGTCAAAGAGTATATATCTACGAATCCGATCGCTGCGAACGCAGTTATAAGCAATTTCTTCACGAGGACCTCTTATATTGTTATCAAATTTGAGTGATCGGTACTTAAATATTCCCTATGAATTAATTTCGAATTTAACTTCAGGCTTCGGTTAACCAACTAACAAAATCAATAGAAACTGTTTAACTGTGAATTTGATTGGATACTTGTAATTTTCATCTACGATCCGGTTCGCGTAATTCTCGAGAAACTGGCGCGGATCCGCGAAGTGACGACTGTAAATTGACTATAGGTAGTTCGTAGACTGTATAGTTAGCCGATCTACTGACGTACAACAGTGGCCCCGTCCAAAAAACGTTACCATAAAGATATATTCACTAGGAAATGGCATTCCTAAATCCCAACCAGCATCTTAAATGATTTTATTGTTCAATGTTTACACTATTTTCCGTTGACGCGACAACAACTAATTCTATATAATTTCCTTTACGTTTTAACGTCGATACTTGATAACAATCACAAATTGGCAATACACACACTAAGAAAAAATTATAAATTAATTTCAATTATTTACATATCTGCATAAATTGAAACTAGAAAGTATCGGAAAATGTCGTTATTTTACCTTGAATAAAGGAACTCGTTTTGATCCTTGTTCTTATTTATAAAAAGGAATTCGTTCCAGGAATCCGTTCCTTTCGGAACTCGTTCCATCAAATCATTGAATATACTTACTACTTATAATATAATATAAGCAGCTATTATATAAAACACGAAACTTATTAAATTTATTTCATAAATGGATAAAGTACCTAACTATCTACCTAAAAGCGTATAAACACTATAATCTTATAAATTAGAAGGCACACATGAAGGATCGGGATTAACATATTTAACCCAAGCACTAATTGCTACTTTATTTTCCATTGTTGTACTCAACCAGTTTTCAAACTTTACAGTTAAATAATCGATAAACGTCGTACAGTTCTATTAGTAGTTATTCTTATACTATACATCCTGCTGCAGGTAAAGCTACAATGGCGTTCGTGATTATATTATAATAATACTATAGGTACCTACTATCTAATATACATTTTATAAGTACATGTACCAGGTAAACTATGTGTTTTCTAATGATATTTTATTGAAATATTTTACATAGTATTCTTGTTATTTTAATACAATATACTACCTATTTACTAATATAATATAAGTTTATATTTGAAATAGGTATTGTGTAAATCATATTATTTTCGAAATATACGAATCAATATAATAATTTTCATCGTTTCGCTTGCTAGACGATTTTTTAATGTACAGAATATTACAATAAAATATATATAATATAATAAAGAAGGTGTATATACAGTACATACACATATGACACATACATATATTATGTATACTATAAATATTATACAACTGATCTATAATTATTGCCATATTATTAAGTATGTAATAAAAATAAGTACGTCTATATTTACAAATATAATACGAGGCCTTTTAAATAATTGTTCTGTAAACTCATGTAGAGTGTAAACGTTCAAAGACGTTGGGTTTATAAGTATAGTTTATAGAATATTCCTATTGTACAGGCTAACACGTAATGACTCGTTCGTCGGAGAGGGATTAAAAAATTATGGTAAAAAGAAAAGGTCCATCAAAGATTATCGTGGGGAAATTAAATCCCTCTACACAATCTCGACTGCTATTTTGTTAATATATTATTATTTATAATTATATCGCTATATCAGATAATACATGGATATGAACAATAGAAAACTAATACAAAATAATATGTACCTACATAATATAGGTATATAAGAGTGTCTCATCATTGTCTTTATCCATGAAATTTATTTATTTTATTTTTAAGAAAGTTAAAAATTTTAATAAAATATAATTAAAATTCTTTCTATCCACTTTAGTTATAGATACTTGTAGTTTATAATTTTCAAAATAAATGTACCATAAGTTGTTTAAAATTTGGAAATCCATAATAATCCATAAAAACATCGTATGTATTATATGAATATTTATTATGATATTATTAATATAATAATATATCTCGATGAAAATATTAATAATTAAATTAAATTATTATGTTTAACTATCTGGGTATTAAATAACCATAAGCAACATAAAAAATTATGAAATTATATATCTATATAATTAGGTATAGGTACAGTTATAAAAACAAAAGTCAATGTGAGGAAGAATATAATGATTGATCCCTATAATAGATAGTAGGTACTTATACGGCTAGACATACTTTCTTGAAGACGTTATTAGTGACTGGTAAATTGAAGATAAGCCTGCAACTGATATTAAAGGGGGTTGGATAAATACATTTAATATAATATAACGATACATTTAAATAAAATAATAACTATACACAATTACTTAACTGGTGAGGTGATTACGTTAATGATTGGACCACAGAAATATATTCAAATCAATCATTAGGAGGAATACGTAGCTAGTCTGCCCTAAAATAAATTTCCACAGCCAAATATTTAGGCTTTTTAATGAAATGTTGCTACTTAAAATGAAAGAGTTCTGTTTCAACAATTTGTCAAAAAAGGTTTATTTCGTGGTTTTAATTTATGACAGTTTCATCAGAATAAAAATGTACACGATTTAACATTTACAATAGGAATTTATTTTGTTTTATTAAACATCTAAATTTAAAATTTAAAAAAGTTGTTTAACACATAATATTAGTGTCAGTGATGTACTTAGGATTTTTTAGAGACAATACTGTATTTTTTAAATTTCGAATAGTTGGGGGACTGAAGGTTTTTGTAAGAATGTATGAGGTCATAAAAATTTTCTTTATAAATTAACATCATATTATCTTTTACAAAAACAAAAATATTGTGACACTATTGTGTCACTTCCAAAACTCGTGGAGTTTGAAAAATAATTAGTAAAATACTCGTTGTGCGATGACGCGGTTACCTATATGTAACCGTAACAACAATTACTTTTATTAATTTAAGGTGTAGCTGGAATTGGAATGATTAAATGGTGGGGGTAATATTTTAATTTTGGTTCGCATTGGTGGAGAGGGATTTGTGGATCGGGGATCATACAACCCGACGATCCCTCTCAAATGCGCCGCCGCAGTAATGCACATCACACGTCATGTTGCAGTCTGTCCGGCACGAACGCCACGTTGACGCGTCCTTCCGGTACCACCGTCGCTGCTTCCGGTCGGTCCCCTTTCTGCAGGTCCACATCAGTCTGCTGATGCTGTTCCGGGTGCCTGCCACCGCCGCCGATGGAAGCGCGCCGCTGTTCGCCGCAGTCCGACGATTTCCACTTGAACGGCTTCCACTGTCCCGAATTGTAGCTCGGTCGCCGGGTCATTGACACCAGCACCACCGGTTGCGCGGCATCCGACTTGCGCTGAGCCAGCTGTCTGAAACCGCCGCCACCGCGTTTGGCCGGCGCGCTCGAGTTCTGTCCTCCTCCGACTTCACCGCAGCCGTTTGACGTTGTCCGCTGTTGTACTACCCTACACATAATACCAAAATTGAATATTTTGCTATTACTTATCGCATACGCGTCACAGACACCTTGTCTGGTCTTCAAACGTAAACAAAGGCGGGAGTATTAATTACAACAATTAACTCGAGTTGAGCTGAGACGTTTAACCGAGAACGTTAGTTTATAAGTCAACATTTACCGACCAAATAATATACTGTTTAAAGTCTTAAACTCTAACATTCTAAACGTTAAAGTTAATATTATGGAGACAAATATTAAACTCAGTTAAAAAAAAAATTATTTAATTTTTTTAATTACCTCCTAACTCACCACATAATGCAATATTGATGATTGAGCAACTTTCCAATCTTTCAAACAATTCGCACCATTCTATGAAAAATTCATTCTACCAATCTTTTTTAGTTTTTACTGCATAGTGCATACAATATAGTCGTTTAGACAAACTATATTTTTTGTCTACTAAATTATTAAATTAATTAATATTTATTTACTTTTATTTAAAACCATTGTCTAGATTCTAGACTTTAGAACATTGTCAATCTTGCAATATTGTTATATATTATATAACATTTTTGTAATATTGTTATATATATATATAAGTATATAACTTAGCAAAATATTTAGTGCATAAATATTACATAATATGTGGACCTGTTAAGTGTTACTTTTTTGTCAAATCAAAATCAATGCTTATTATTGTTTTATAACATATATTATGAGGTCGATTCATTCAATAACTACGTTTTAAAAGTTATTGAGTCTTTTTTTTTAATATTTAAAAACAGTCACATGTAAGGTATATTAAATTATTTTAGTAAGTAATTAATAAATCATTTTTATCATTCACTTCCTGAATAATTATAATAATAGTTATTACATCTAGGGTCATCGATTATTTTTATTTCAATATATCCGAAAAACAAAAATGCAACGATAAATTCAAAACTAGGTACCTATGCAAATTTCTTACGATATAACAAACATATGTGGTAACAGATTAAACAGTAAAATTCACAATCCATATTTTACACATAGGTAAAACGGTTTGGCATGGGTTTACTATTTTACTAAACATAACACTCATATAAGTAACAAAAAAACAACTCAACAATATTAACCTATATATACTGAAAAACATGTTGACGTATACATTTTGTATGTGGATCAAAAAAAAAAATTATATCTTGCCTATCTAGGTATCTGCACATTAAAAAAATAAATAACAAAATATAGGTAATATATAAGTAGGTACAATAGCATGTCTATAAATATTTAAATTTGAGGTTAAATAATTTAAGTACATACTTAGTATTATTAGGGATACGTATACTACTATTTTTTGTAATAATTATTATATTACAATATATTATGTTGGTCTGCTGAACTTTTTTTTGACTTACCTACCAGTTATAGTAAAGTTGTTTGCATACCTTTCAAAAAGTTGAGATGAAGCCCATGAATTAAACAATTATAGTACACAATTTATTTAATATTTTTTTTTTTGATGTTTTTTTTTGACGCGCTAACACTAAGAAATCTATTTAATAAAACAAAAAAAAAGGCCTATGGGGGGATCTGAACCCCACACCTCCCAATAGTAACGCCCCTGTACACGCACACCCCTCGGAAGTTCTATCGTGTACCGAAACCATCATCGTCCCACTTCGACCGTGGTTTGGAACTCGTTTTTTGGAACTCAACTTTTTCGTAAAATTGGTTTGTAATTATACCTATTAACTATGCCAATCTAGAATTTGAGAAAGTAGAAAAAAAGTTACTCGTCCGAAAATACAATAGGTATAAGACGTATTGAATACGTATAGACGGCGGCGGGGCAAGTTTAACCACTTTCTAACGGTTAAAAATTAATTGCGAGCTCGACGCATGCAACTAAATTAAATGCGCTCGTTACATTCTCAATTATTATTATATTTTAAATTATAATAGCTGTAGGTACCTCGTACATAAACTAGTACTGTTGACGTTTCGCCAGTTATATTTGTAGTATTTATTATGAAAAAAATACCGAGTTCTTTATTTTTTTTCTTCATTCGCTGCGGGCAAACACGATCGTACCCGATACATACATACTTAACAGGCCTGTTGATATATACTTAATATATACATATATATCACACGCACACATACAGTAATGTTGTATTCGTGTGAGTCTAAGCGGCCTGTATATAATATACTGCACCATAATATTATCTTTCTAAAACATTTCCCATCACCCACTCCGTGACTTTTGACCGAAAAGTAGGTATATACTATATATACAATATACACACACTCACACACACATAACTGAGTATATATAGTACTATACTGCTATAGTATCTTTCTCTCTCTCTCTCTCCATATATATATATATTAGTATATTATATATCGTAACATGTATACAGTCCCGGAAATGCAGTAACGTCACAGTCTCAATAATCCTATGCGAGAATCTGTTTTTGTTTCGTCGTACCCTTCGGATAACTTGATCCGGTGTGTGTTTGTGTGTGTGCGAGTACAATCGTGTGTATAGGCATTTCTCTCTCTCTCTATTTCTCTGTGTATAGTCGTCGTCGTCGTCTTCTTCATACCAAGTACCAACAACGATGTAAAGCCATTGGCGTAGCCTACAGCCGTTATACTATACGAACTACAGTATATATACAGGCGCGCCAGTATTGCTGACACGCGAAAGTCATCTGCAGGGATTATACACTGCTTATCCATTAACAATAATAATAATAATAATAATAATAATAATAGTAATAATAATAATAATAATAATAATAATAATAGTACCTAATAATAATAATAATAATAATAATCACGCTCACACGATACAGTACAGCGAAAATAAACGTGTTATAGATTTTATACTCGATAATATGTGGTTATTATAAATTTCACCAATCTCGGTTCTCGATTAGTAGTATACAATATAAAGTATTATAAACTATAGCGATGACCGTTAAGAGTCTTAGAAGGCAATGAAATCTGGTATATTAAACCATCGCGGTGCGTTTCCAATAGAGCTGGTTAATAGTTTGGTTTCCATAGCATTCGATTCAATATTATTATATATGTAAGGAAGTACAATACAGGTCAAATCGTTCTAAATAGTCCCTATAGTACTCCCTAGTCCCTACTCACTAGACTACTAGAATACAAAATTATAACAATATCAAACGTAAGGTGAAATTACCTACAAATTCTACTACAGAATAAAATTATTCTGTGGTTCTACCATATGGTTTTTTTGTTTCTATATTAAATCTACTTGGAAATAATTTTCGATGTTTTCAAACGTGTACACATGAGAAATACGTTTTTTTTTTCTTAAATTATAATAAAATTCTCTAGTAGCACGTAATTACTGTTTAGTCTTTTGATTTGGAACCATTCATTTTTGGGATAATTTAACAATAAATCAAAGAGGATTTTAAAATCAGTGAGAATTTAGAACAAAATCAATGATCCCTCAAATATACATATACAGTATACACCAAAGTAACATTTTAGCGTAAGTGTATTACAAAAAAATTATAATTAATTTTATTAAATCGTTATATAAATGTAACAAAAATTAATATTTTAGTATTTTTTTCAAAATATGAGAGATATTTAATTTGTATTATTAAAATGTAATATTTTATAGTAGGCTTACATAGAATAGAATTGTTCGAAAAAAAAAATAAACATTCGAGCCCCATGTGATGAAATATCCTACTTTGACTATATTATTTTATATTACGTGTTATAACTTTTTAAGTTTCTACCTTTGTATCTTTTATATAAAAATATAGTATGTGTAATATGTATAATCATGTCTATATTATATAGGCCTTTATGTTATTGTAAAACACCCGAAACATAGCAATGGAGCGATTTAAATTTACCTACGCTCTGGTATGCGTCTATATCATATATTATAATTAATATACGCGTGTTCAGAAAAACATTAGTATACATTAGAACACGAAAATAACGGAAGCTAATGCGAAAATGTAATACGCGTATGTAATGTATACGCCCGCAATTCGGGTAAATCCCTAAATTTTAATTTTAATACGTAAAATAAAGGCTCAACAGTGACATCCACAAATACATTAAACCGGAAAAATCACAGCTCCACAAAAATGTGGAGTGCAAAAAGCCCGAATAATCAAAACGTACACAAACGCACTATAGGTACTACACGCTTAAACTATCTATAGTACACGATGGTGCAATTTTTAATTTTACTATAAAAACAAAATACAGCGATTGTTTGGATACTACCGTATTATCTACTGTAGTCTGTAATATTACTATACAATTATTTGTATATATCTTACGGGCATCGCAAAACTATACGTTCTAATAAACAAAGTTTTAAAATGGTTAAAATGTTGTGAAAAATCAAACCGATGGCAATAGGCACATTTATTTGAATTTAAACGCGGAGTCTCAAAGTAGGTACTTGATCCTAGATTAACCTAGTTTCAGATTGTTGGTTGGAGGGTTGTTCGTCTCTCAAGAGGTCGAGTTCAATAAGAACAATGGAAATTATGAGTTCTAGCACTAATTTATTAGTATTGTATGGGTGCATTAAGCCTAACCGAAATCCAACAATACCAAATGTAAAATATCACATAACTCTTATAGTAATTAATGAAAAACTATGTGTTATGACTTTATGAGTGTTATGACCAATGACCAGTAGTTTTATGTACACAATAAATAAAATATCGATTTATTGAAATTACGTTAGACATTTATAATTTCGTGTAAAATTTCTCAGTAAGTAGGCGAGAGTATGGTAAATTGATGAGTCGGATAAATTGATTATATTTCTTAACAAATTATGATATCAATCCATATTACTATAATTGATTACATGTATGCTGTTGGAAACAACTTAATTCGATACCTAGGGTTCTTCTGGTAGTTATTCAATGAAACCACCTTTTGAAAATATTTTACATCCTTTAGCATAAGGATTTCTGAAATACTAAGTATAATAATTAAATCTATTATATAGGTATATGTCTAATCCACCTTCTGTTTATTCTACACATATTAGCTAATGTCGTATTGCCTAAGCGTTGGATATATTTACGTGCAATATAATAACAATTGTACGCGTTGACAAATAATTAAAACATTAAAAATATTTTGTGGGGCAAGATGATAGGGGTATGTTGACAATCTAGTAATACCATAAATGTTTTAAATTAAAGACATTTATTAATTTACTGTGAGTAATTTGTTATAAATAATAATAATAAGCAAATACCTAATAATAATCATTTTAGTATACCTAATTAAAGTTTAAATTAAATATGGGTGTTTAATATTATGTATTACCTATATTATCAGTGATATTGTATAGATTTATTTTTGGTATATATAGGTAATATACATAAGTTAACTTAGCGCGCTCGGTTTTAACTGGTTACCATACGTATGACGTAAGATGTGAATATCAGAATTTAATTTTGGAAAATGTACAAGTATTAAAAGCTTAAACATAAAGTTTTAAAATTATTACCAATAATAGGTAAATAATAGGTACTTATATAGTATATACAATTTTGAGATTTTCTGTCTATTACGTCAATAAATACGTCAATACTCGTCAAGGTGTTAATAATGTAAGTATCATTGAAACTTCAAGTTTGTCAAATTACCACACTCTCCCAGACTATAGGAATAGGTAATTCTTAGAGATAAATCGTAAAATTATGTTTACTATAAATAGTATCTATAAATCCTCTGAAGACCTTAACTTTAAAGCAATTTAAAGCATACCTAATGTTAATTATATTATGTAATACCTAGTGGTTAAAAAAACAAGTTTTCACATGTAAAGGTAATAAAATACATCAACTTTTAATAATTAACTTATGATTTTCAAAACATTTCTTTTTTTCAATTTAATAATATATTAAATTAGTTTTTGAATAGGTATCTCTAATTAATTAAATTATTTTTTCTTGACATGAAACTTTTGTGTTGAGTCACATTATTGCTGTATAAACCAACAAACCAGTCATAATTAAAAATTAAATGTGCTCTGAAGACTAAAAGTTGTAAGAATGCATAATGTACCTACCAATTAGTCTTGATAAATTACTAAAAATACATAACTTAGTCAAAACCAAATGCCTGCAATGTTTTATATATTTTTTTTATATATATAACAGATGACCCCAGGGGCGTAATTAAGGGGCTTTAGGGGGGATATAATATATCTATACCACTCACCACTGTATTTGAAAATTTAGTATTTTGTATGAAAAAAAATCTCTATCCCTCCTCTCATCCCTAGGGCAAATTCCTAATTATACCACTGGATTACCCACATAATATTATATATAACTAAATAAAAGGCATTCTATTATAATTTATACAATATGATGAGTGAATTTAATTTGAAAAATATAAAGGAGGTTGTTTATTTGAATCGACTTACTGCATAATTCCAAAGGAATCATTGAATTTATCCCTGTTCGGTTTGATTTTTCCTTCACTTTTGGTCGAACACATTGATGTCCTTCTGCTTCTCGAACGGTCGGGGTCGACCTCTTCTATTATTTCGGGTAAAAACATCATATGTTTGTCTTCAGGAACACTAAAAAAAAAATCATATATGAAATAATTACATGGCTAAATCATAATATTTTATAAAATGACTGCTGTATTATAACTATTACGGCATGTGGTGAACTGATCCTCTGTGTGATTTTTTTTTGGACGGTACAGACGCACTTGTGTACGGAATCGATACTTCCAACTCGTTGAAGTAAATATCTTTGACCAAAGGAATTTTAATCTTAGCAAGATAATCTACAGCCAAATAGGCTGCCTACGGAATATAATTCGTTATGATTACGATTTAATATTTTTTGTTATAGCTAATAGGTAATAAATATAGCTGAGATGTCGAGATATTGTTATTATTCTTGTGTTAATTTACCTTTGTGTGTCTATCGATCAAGTAATTTAATTCAAAATCTTCTTCGTCGTCACCAAAAGGATTTATTAATTGTTCAGCTACCTGCAGGAAGAAATATTATGATATATATATATAATATATACCTATTGAATAATTAATCATACGTTTTAATATAAAATAATATAATAGGAACTGCACCGTAATGTTAAGAGTTTTGAAGAATAAAATAGTGCATTCATTTTGAATGGACAATAATTACATATTACCATGTATTAAATTGAGAAAAAGCTAGTTACGAGATCAAACGATAAATAGCAATGAATCTTTTGACTAATCTGCGAATTATATCTATAAATCCTGTGATGTGCATTTTACTATTATGATTGATTACATTTCAAGGGCTGATTATTCATTATTAACGCCATCGTTCAAAAATTATAATATCCTACATATAATATGTACTTACATAATAATATTATATATTATATCTATATCTATTCATATATTGTAGATTATAATAATACTCTGTATGCAATATGCATTACCGTAAACCTATTAGTACATACTTATTAAGTGTATTTAAGAATAACAACTAAATAACTTATCTGTTTAATATTATAAACTTTATTGCGGTTTAGTTTAATGTTGTTAAAAATAAAAAACCAACTATCTATTATGTAATATGTAATATTGTATATTTAAATATTTACTTTATGCAGTAGAAAGGGCAGAAACTTAAATATGCTAGTATACCTAATACTTCTACATTCAAATAAGAGCTAGCATTCATTCAAATTGCAAAGTATAATTTTGTATATTGTGTATATCATCAAATATTTACTATATTATAAATAATATTCTTAAATATAAATAAGCAGACTTAGTTATTTACAATATATGTAGATCAAATAGGGTAAAAATAGTATACGATTTGTAACATTATATTAGTGAGCAGTGACGAATGTACCTTTATACATAATACAATACAATTATTAAAGTTTGATTAATACATTTGAGATGCTCATAGCCCATAGGCAATACATTTTACCTTAAGATCTATTTTGCTTATACCTACACGGCTACACACTTATATAAAAAAAAATTAATCAAAATTTTAGCCTAAAAAATTTACAATATTAATATACAACCTAATACATTTTATTAAAATACTATAAATCAAGGAAATATAGAGAAAAATCTCGTTTTTTTTTTTAAGTCCAATAAATAAATTTAAAACATAAAAAAATAAAGAAAATAATGTTAAAATAATTTAAATTCTGAACAAGATTTTTTCATACAGAAATGTTGCTATCGTTAGAGCTTACAGCAGACCTGAACCTAAGTAGTACCTGTTGACGTCTACATTTCTTTATAAACAATTTTATCTACCGGTATTATGACATTATTTAAAAAAAATATTTCTGATACCATTATAAAATAATATCGTGGACTCATAATCACAAGTCATACTTTTATCCATTGTATGTCAGCCTTTAATAGTGATATATTTTAATATAATATATTATCTTACAATATTGAACAAATTAATTTAAAAAAAAAAACATTTTCATATTTTTTGAGAAATTGCTGTTAACCTAACATTTATTAAAGTCAGATGAAATCTCTCAATGCTTCAATTGGTTCAGTGTATTTGTAAATTATTTGTTTGCTTAAATTTATAATAATAACAATATCATATAGACACATAGTATTTTTTTTTTATTAGTTAACCCGTGGTTACCGCTTGGTCATTGGGTGGCTTTTAAACTGTGGGGGAGGGTACTGTAAGGTGAAACGCATGTGTGTTGATTTTTGGCAGATTTTCAAGTGGGTACCCGTAGGTATCTGCAAAGCCCGGGTGGGGGATGGTGACACGTCTTGTTCTCCGGACGCCGTGACTTGCCCAAGAAAAAAGCCACCCGCGGACAATGTATCGAACCAGCGCCGGTGCGCGTTGCAACCGACGACATAGTCCGCTCGGCCACTCCGTCCCCCAGTACATAATATTATTCACATGAATAATACTATTGTGTTACCTACCATAGACAATTTTATAATATTTTAAGTTCTAAACTAGTCTTATAAATATTTAATAATTTTACTGTTTGCCAATTTTTACGTAATTTTTAAGATCTCATCCGATGCACAGATTGTATTTTATTTATTATTCAAAATAAGTCTTCAATAATGAGTAATTACAAATCAGCATTTAACATAAAACCTAAATTACTATGCTAATTTATTTATTTTAATATTACTATATTTTACTGTATTCAATTTATAAATATTCGAGACTTTATAGAATAAATAAATCTTTTATGTTTGAAATTTGTAATTACCTAAAATGTAGTAAAATACAAAATTATTGTGAATTATTATAGTTTATTTGCTCAGTTTGAATTTATTGTTATTATTATTTCCTTTACAATCTTAATATTTTATTACATTCAGACAATTTTAGTTTATAGTTGTTATTATTATATTTAAAAATTAACCAAACTTCTCAAGAAATAATAACTATAGATCTGTAAAATGCAAAAATCTATCTATATAATGACAACTACGCAGTACGTCTCCTCGTTATATTATTATTCAATTATGCTTGTGCTTAATTTTGTTAACTATGGTAAAACAACACGCAAAACCTTCACCTTCCCTGTAAAAGGGTTTGTTTTTTATTACAATATTATGTTATTTTGGTATTTATACACAAGTTGGATAAATTATTATTTTTAATTATTAGGTATACACTTAAAAACTGAACTTCACGATAAAATTATAATTAACTACCTACCTTTAAAAGTCCCATGAAGAACAAAAACTGAACGATTGTAAACACTGGTATATATACGTCAAGTTCTGTTTGCAGCATTTTGTTTGATCCTTCCACGTATTGCCTCCCAACAACGGCAGTGATGAAAAATGAATATGTTGCAATCGTAACAACCTTAAAAAAAATAGAACATTTTTTATTTAATAAAATTAAAATACAATATGGTATTTTTATAATCGTTACCTGCGTATACGCCAACGGTATGCTGATCCAATCGTAGCTCCACAAAAAACCGCATTTTGATCTGAAGTCGATAAATTCCTAAACGGAACAATAATAAATTGTTATAATTGATAATTATTATCGTGATAAAATTTCTCATTTTATTTTGTTGAATACTTAATTATAGTATAGCACATTGCCGATTAAATTATGCATTGTTTGTAGTTAACTATAAACTAATTAAACTTAAACATTATAATATGTTCGCTTATATACTACAATATAATATACGTAAATGAGTTTGAAAAGAAAATAACTGTCATTTAAATTTATTTTTATTTCAATTTCAGTTTATAACATTTTTTGTTATACAACTAACCTTAACCAATATTTTCTGAAAATTGTAACATATATGGAAACGTATTTAATAATTAAAATGGTGCGCTGTAAATAGCAGAAAGATGATTACTCATACCTACTAAATTAGATTATTTTTGTCAAATGACAAAACTTTAAATACGTGGTATTATAATATTATATAGGTATATAGAAGTTAAGAATTAGATTCAACAAATTTAAACTTACAATGAAACCGTGACTTATTCAAAATCACAAACTGATCACGATATGATTATAGAGCCTTAATATTGTTTACTTTATATTATTTTCTTTATAGTGGTTAGAGTAAAGTGAACAGCAAAAAAAGCCATCGCTGCTAATACACCTTAAAATATTTGTTGTCAGTATCTATATACATTATTAATTTCCGTTAGTTATTGAATTTTTACTTCATTGTCAACACTACCTTCCCACTATAGTTGATAAAAACACAATCGGTAAACCCAGGTTAGGTTATAGGTTAGGTTAAGTTCATTAACTAATTCAATTAAAATATTTTGGGTTATAAATTATTTTAAATTAAAAAGATAGCCGACTGTAATCATAATACGTATCAGTAATATTTACATTATAATGCATAATAATAATTATGATATTATAGTGACGGTCATAAACATGAATTAAAAATTAAAATCATTACTTTTTCAAATAATAGTGAAAACCGAAACTTTTGCTAACACATAAACCAAATCAATATACGAACAATGCTTAAAGATTTCAAAAACACCAAAATAATCACTGATTGGACAGAAACTGAAGACGTAGTATGGAGCCTCTGTGATCTTCGGTGATGATATAAAGAGATCATTCTTAAGATATCAATTTTCTCCACAATGTACCTATACAGCCGAATTCATTTCAATATCACGTGCCAACGATACCATATAACATTAATATTAAAAAGCCATTGTTTTAAGTAACTCCCTCGCCCCTCAGATCCTTAACAATTGTTGAAAGTGTTCTTATGCCGACCAAAATACGATATTTCCTTAAAAATATAGAACTAAATATTTCAATACCCCTAACAGAGTAGTAGAGGACAGTTAACTCCATGTCAGCAGAATAAACAGAAAACGTAATCAAGTCGTATTATAGTATGGTACATATCATTTCTAACTACAACAGCACATTAAAACCTAAGATTAAAGAATTGTTAAAGATCGATCAAATAAATCAGTACACAAAATATTTAATATTTGGACTTTTACATAAAAAAATGATTCTTTTTTTATACGTGTTGGTATGAGCATTTTGATTTTCGTCGGACAAAGTTGTGTAAATGAAATTTAAAATTCAACATGTTTAAATTGGTTCTGGATGGTAGAAAAGTGTTTGACTAGTAATTGCATATAAAAAACGATTTTTTTTTAACATTTATTGGGTTCGAATACGAAAACTGATTTTCGTTGTACGAAATAAATATTACCTATAATACTGTGCAAAATGCAAAGTGAGTTTGAATAATTTTTACTATCCCATGTCTTGTATGATCGTCAGGTAACGAATTTAGATGATTTTTATATGTGTAAGTTATGAGTAGATATTGGGTGAGTAGGTGGTGGGTCACGTTTAACATGATTTAGGGCGTGGTGTAACTTTTGTGGATTATTCGTTCAGCCAGATTTAGTATAATTTTTTAGATTGAGATATCTAAAGTTTAACTCTTAAGTTTATAAGCTATTGTAAAGTATACTCTAATCTCTATACTAGTCTGTAACTAGTGATTATTGAATATATTTAAAATTTTAAAATGAAAACCAAATTATATGTTTAAGACGTAAAATTGAAAATAATTGTACCAAATTAAAATGATGAATATTTAGATCGAGAATAAGCGATATATATGTGATTATATGCGATTAAATTTGCTATCGGTCTATGAATAAATACCAATATATAATATATTCGATACGATTAAGTAATATGTAATCTTAAATTAACTATAATGACTACAATAATATTTAAATATATATTTTTTTTTAATTATTAAATTTGATTATTTATACAAGGGTTATTTATAGAAGAACACAACGTATCCGCTCAGAAATATTTTTCTTATGTAATGATTTATCATTGAATTTGAATATAACACATCCATTACAACGACATACTCGACAACTGCTGTACAGCAGTATGGCACCCACTTGTCAACCTTTTTTTTTATGCATTTACCTCTTGTTTACGCATTTAGAAGTATCTAATCAAACTGTCAATTATTGACGTATGTCCATATTGAGATATAGCATAATTTATTACCTGCATTATGAGTTTCACTCCTTCGGAATCTTCAATCCGCTTAGACTTTCTGGCTTCTTTCAACAGACTTATGAACCAAGTGCAAGGCACCCAATAAGTATTAAACTCCACCTTAGGGAGTGAATAAAATACTTCTATCTCGTCGGCGGTCATGTAGCCTGCGCAAATTTATTAAAATTAATAATGTATAGTGTATTCTATGATATACATAAATTACAATAGGTAATATATAGGTAGGTACTAATAGGATATTATAATATAATATTATGTTTATCTTTGTGGTATGGATCGATGAAGTTATAACTTGCCTGACTCAGCGACGTGCTCTAATGTTGGAAAACGTTTTTTCACCGGTGAACTGATAGAACGCAATACCAAAATCAATGTCAAAATCAAATATCTCATTAGTGATCTTCGAATCATACAACCGTAATCGTCGTTGCCCTCAACATACATCGATATCACATGCATTGCTCTTATGAAAAATAAAAAAACATATTTAAATGTACAACACAGTGGTGAGGATAATGGAGGAAAATTCTATATACCTGTCGGGCCATGGAATCGCCAAGTATTGGTTCCACCATCTTTTGGCTACATAAGTCACGTAAAATCCTAAGATAAAGGATAATGGTAATTGACTAATAAAGGCATCACAGTATCGAACTATTTTTTCAAATATTCTGAAACATAATTAATAGTTATCTGTGAAGTATGAATTATCATATTCATAATAATAGAATAAATTATATAATTTAGTTATATAATAGGTATATTATTTAATTATATTATTGTGATAAAAATACATAAAACAATCGTTTTATTTAATAAAATATAGAAATCATTTATTCTTTAATCTCTGTCTACAATATTCTCAATTTGAAAATTATAATTAATAATAGTTAATAAAAATAAATATATTAATAATTCAAAATACATTTCATAGAATGTAACAGACTACAAAAATTTATAATTTTAGAGTATTATTCATTGATGGTTATTCTAACATATAACATTGCCATTTCATTAACTATATAATATACGTAATACGTATATAGGGACCTATCTAAATATTCAAAATGTTAGTTGACATTTTAGGTCATCCATAATTATACGACTTGTTCATGATTAATTTGTGTTTACCAATACGATTGTTGATTCCAGTTGGAAACCGATTTGACAGAAATTTCAATTTTCCATTGAAATTGAATGTACAATGTACATAATATAGTTTTCAGATATAATTTATCCTTTATTTGACAAAAAACAATTTTTAATTTTAAGAGAAAATTATCATAAACAAATTTATAGAGAATTCCAGTGGAATTTAAGTCGATAAACCTATTTGAGTGTATTGCGACGACGAAGGGGACAAAGAAAAAATGTAAAGAAGAACACGAACTGGATTGGAAACATAATGTAGGTATTCACGCTCGTGAATTAGTTATTATTAATATGGTCTTTGCGGTAGTTGGAAATAAGGAATTCGAGTGCACAATTGATGGTTTAGCAGTTAGCAAAGGATAAACATATGAAAAAGATATAAATAAAATAGTATAAATATGACTGTGGGAATAAAATAAAGTAGCTTTCATTTTACCTACTTTTTGAAAAAAAAAAAAAAAACATTTATCTATAACTATATGTAGGTATATCATTTAGATAATAAAAACAGGTACAGATAATTAAATTGCATAATAATCATTAAATTAAAATTGTAAACGAATATCAAAATTAATTAAGAGGACGTCACACCCGTATGTGTTGTCTCCGTCTTAAACACGTACGATATAGACAAAATGCGTTTACGCGGTCTGAAAATAAATCGCTCAATATTGGTTCTGGAGTAAAAATACTTATCATAGAATTTAACTGTGACAATATTTCTGAGGGCAAGTCGTTTAGAAATGGCAAAAATGTCAACATTTTTAAAACACATTTACTTTTCAAAATTGAATTTTTTTTTAAAAACTCAGTATTGCCCTCCAAAATATTGTCATTTTTTAATTTTGTAATAGGTGTTTTTATGCCAACATCAAAATTGAGCGAGTTTTACTCAGACTGCGTAAACGCGTTTTGTCTATGTCGTACGTGTATAAGACGGATACAACACGAGCGGGTTTGACGTCCTATTAATTTGAAATATAGATTTTATATATATTATATATATATATATATATATATATATATATTTTTTATTAAAAGAATAATTTATTACAAGATATACATAATTTTGTTGAGTGAAATACCGGTGAATATAACAGAGTGGGAAGGTATTCAGTAGTACCACCTGACCAAATATTTTATATTATATTATTTTATATTTATATTGTTTATTTAAACTATAAATATCAGAATCGTGTCATTTCAATGATTTGTACAAATACAATACAATATTGTAATGGCATGTGGAAGCGCTAGTTGAAATAGTCAAGCATAATTACATCATACGAATCACTTCAAGTCTAAAGTTGTAAACTCCGTCATAATAATACAATATTGTCATTATACCAATTACATGTATGTACACGCGTCCTATTATTATAATATAATAGTACCTATATCATTTGTACGCTCACGTGTATTCTATTATCAGAGTCACGCGGACACGTTAATTGAATAGTCAGAAAACACAATGTGTAATCATTATATAATGTAGGTACATAATGCGAAATGGAAAACGACAATTACGACGTGCCGATTCGATTAATTATTATTGTTAATTGTTAATATTACTAGTGCGGTCATTTTTTATAATAGTAATAACAATAATATTTATTACTCGCGGTCATGGCTCGAAAGACCCGACCATGAGATTATGAGAATATTGTTTTATCCGTTCGAATAATATTACTAATTATAATTTAGGTACATCGTACATAGTATAATACATTAATACAATTACATACATGACATGAATGATGTACTTACATAACACATAATATGATGAATCGTAATTTTTTGTTTACCTTAAACGAGACTCTTCAGCTGGTAAATAAAAAAACACCACCATAAGGCATCATTCCACTACAGCCATGAACTGGTCGGCGACCAATTGGGATTTATTATAATGCATGCCGATTGTTCTATAATATAATAATACTATCGTCTGTTTTACGGAGTGCTTCACAGATTTTAGTTGCTCTATAGAGGCTCAAAAATTTCACTCCACGAGCCTAAATTTTAAACTACGCTCAAATATATAAAATTGCTGAATGATAAAAAATAGTCGATAATTATTAATTATTTTTCCCAAAAAACATAGTTTTATAAATTCAAACTTTAAACAGTGTTGAAAAACTTAAAAAAAATATTCACAACAAATCCTCACTGATATTGTTTATGGAAGGAGAGAGAGGGGAACATGAAAATGATTACCCCTGGGCACCAAATAATGTCCAAATGTCTTAACATGGCTCAAGGTATTTTACCTGCATTGTACATTATTATAGTTCACAATACCCGTACCTACTTGCTTAATCTAGCTGTTAAGCTTTCATTAATATATTATATAATTAATCCTTTGAATTCAATTTTCCATGTCTCCTATAATGAATTCCTCTCGTTTTATTTTGGAAGAGATTTCTACAACTATTTGAGGTGCTCCCAAGTTACGATTTTATAATTGTCGGTAAGCATTTTTAATATAAAAAACATTAATATCGACGTTTATAATATTATTGTTTCAAAATTTTCATTACGTTCATTTTTAACTTCAATTATTTCTACCTAAAAAGTTCTTTCGCTTTGTTCTAATTTGTAATTTTAAATTTTAAATTCCAGATTTTGTATTATATGCTTACCTATATCCCGTCTTTTTTAAAAAGTTTTTTCACTTAGTGAATGTTATTAGTGGATGACTTCTCACATCAAGTGTAGCCAGTTAATTGTATGTATACTCTAACCACAATACCACATAAACCTACTGTGCCCCTAAGGTATAGACTGTTTATTTCAAAAAAAAAAAAAAAAGAGAACGTTTTTTCGAGAGTTTATATCCAGTTATACTTAGAGTTAAGACAATTAGTAGCTATCAAATTTTTAATAAGTTTATCTAATCTAGTAGTTAAAGCTCTGGTGCCTAATCACTGTTCATTTGCGCCACTGTCGATATTTGTTTGTGATATATTTTTGATAGGTGTACCTTTTATTTTGTTTTGTTTATGCTTTTTAGATAATAATTTATAAAAAATGTATACAATCAAAATATATAAACCCTTTTAATTTCATAAAGGTCTAAGGATTCTACGTTTATACTAGTGTATTTCATAATAATATGTAATGTATGCTTACGTCTTACGCTTACGTATTACATTGAATACTGACCTTTTGCGAAACTGCTACCTTGCATTTTGAACACGATGACATACTTGGACAGATAATTAAAAATATGACTTAGGACAATCGAACTGAACTTATATATGTGTGAAATAAATATCTGTAATTCACGTAGCTCAAATATTTCGTATATTTGAATCATTATTCATTGTATAGTACGAGTTTACGTCCAGAAATTCTATTAACATTAACCGATTTTTCGCTTGGGTTATAACTTATAACACATATACCTAGATATACAATAAAGATGAATAATTGTAATACTTTGGTCTTTGGCACTTGCAACATTTTAAAACACCAAACAGTTTAATTTTTATAAGCATATAAATAATAGTAGTAGTTTAAAAAACGTGATTTTTAATCGTGTAATATATTTTGGTCCAAAGTAAACTTAGAACATTTAACTAGATACCTATCATAAAAACGCCATGTTACTACCGAATACTATTTTCTTTTCTGAAACGAAATTAATAAGTAAAATAAAAACTAGGTACAATTAATGCATCACAACACTTTCTGCTCTTCTGGATATATTCCGAATAAGAACACTGTAGTACTTAAAATTGAATGACCTCACGCGCATGCCTGACGGAAAATGGAAACGAATTTTGATTTTTGAAGTTATAGTTCCAAGTTAAACAGTTAACTTACGCGATTACCTAAATCAAAATTATCGCAATTCACATTTACCTATTATATATTAATACTAACTGATTCCGTTGCTCGTAAAAAATGGCAACTCTTAAAAAAATATGATTGTTTCACTCCTTTTGGGTGTAACTCGTTGTAGTAAGTAATTTTTTTTTGACAATTATACGAAAAAAAAATTAAAAATTAAAATTGACAATGTCCGTAAACAGCTAAAAAAAGAGTCAACATATTTTTAAAATGTTACGGTGCATAGAAAATGCTAATATAAACATTCCGTGAAAATTGTGCATATCTGCAGTTATTTGTTTTAGAATTACACCAGAAACTAAAATCAATTTTGTCGAAAACTGATTTTCCGTAAAACTTCCCGTTTTTCCTTAATTTTTCTTTTGTTTTTCACGATACTTTTGAAAACTACTGGTAAATTTTTACTTTTGACCCCCCAAAGTACCGACTAGATTCACTTTCCTATTAGAAAAAAAAACTGTTGAAGAAAATCTAAGCATTTTTACTGACAGACACAAAAGATAAAAAAAAAACACACATCATCTCCGCTCAGAATCTAAAACTTGTGACTGTGTAATTTGTTTAATTTACTTAAACTAGAAATAAAAATTATTATTTTCGTATTTCTTGAAAATATTTATTAAAAAAATTGCTTCCGTAAATAGTTTAAAGATAAATGAATAATTATTTCTATTAAGTATTTAAATAGTTGGCTTTAAAGTTTTGGAATGAGCGGAGCGGGGGTATAGAGTAAAGTTTCAACTATATAGTAGACACTTGGCGGTCCGGTATGTATAGGTTATAATATTATGATATTATATGCGAAAGCAAACACGGTTATAGACACCTTGTGTAAAGCCAGAAATAAGACATTCGTTAAAAAAACGTTTTAGTCGTAAATTTAAATATTTACACAGTAGTTTTTAAATTATTTTCTGCGAAATTCCAACGTTGAGCTCGTAATAAAGTAACAATTTTGTTAAATTATCAATCTATATAGTAAATCACGCCAATATCTAGTGAAGTCCCGGGTAAATTGAGCACAATGTACGGCCTTGAACTGTATAAAAACCGAGCAAGGCATGCGTAACTAAGGCTCCATAGCCTCCATATATTATCTATAGTGCCCTAGTGTAACTATTTATTACACAAATGGGGTATGACTGATACCCCAATCTCTAAGTGCGGAGTAATAAGACTACCTACAAGCCTTATTGTAGATGAATGCCAAAGGACAAGATTTGAAGGTGGTGTAGCCGCTCTACATAATTGTGGACCAATGGTGGTCTTAAATGAACTTGATGCATGGCTTTAACCACTAAATAAGAAGGACATATCCTATTGATATTTTAGTTTGTTTTATACTTGTTTTATTTAATCTTATATTCTATATATGTATATATTTATCAATATTTTGTTAAATTTAAATTTAAATACTTTATTGTAACTATCATGCTGAGTGCTATATGCATAAATAAAAAACAGTGACTGTTTAATATTTGTGATAGGGGGACCTATATTCCTACTCCACACACATTTCCAGTCTTGTACCTACTATTTGCAATGGACTTTATACCTCCATCGTTTCTGCCATTGTTCATGATATACGATCCGGGAAATTTGCACTAGGTACTTGCCCAGGACCTTTTGACATTTTATCCAAGCTATTCCGAGGCCATTTTAATAGATTTCTTACAAGTTACAACAGCTAGTAAGGGCGTATTTGACCTATGACCATGGTGAAGGGATATTATTTAATATGTACCTTTTTAAATTTTAAATACAAATATTATTTTCCTTCTTTGAGGAAAGGAAGATGTTTTACAATTAATTACCAATAACTTATCTTCCTGAGCATAGGTGATAATTTGAGTTAGTAAATTAGTAGGTAAATAAGTACCAAATATAATTAAAATATTTATAAATGTAATCACTGATTAATAAGTATGAAATATAGGGGTGTAATTTGGAAGGATGAGGTTTGAGTGTGCGATAAAATCATAAAATAATCACAACTAGCCTGCTAAAATTATTTCTCCATGTCAAAATATTGCAACAATGTAAATTTATAAAATAATTAGACTAATTAATTATCTAAAATGAATAATGTGTTGTGATCAATTAATTTAATAACAGTTGAGTTTAAATTAATGTTCTGTAAATTGTGATGAATATTATACATAATATATTGAATATTATCATCACAATTCTTATCACTCCAGGCAAAAGCGTAGTTATGAGGGCGGTATGATGAGCATAGATTCCCCCAAGAACTTTTATATTATGAACGGAGCGATGATTGCATTGTTACAATGATGTGATTTTTAATTTTTTTTTTTTGGCGTCTGTTTACAGATTTCTAAACTTTATACGATTTTCAACTTTGAGGATGTTTACTGATGAGAAAATTAATAACAAATGAACATTTTCAGAACTTTTTTAAATGATCCGGAAAAACGAAAAAAAATTAAGGAAAAACGTAAATTTTACGCATAACCGTGTTTTTGTTTTTTGGTGTAACTCAAAAAAACTAATAACTGTAGGTACTTGAGATTTTCACAAATTGTTTATTTTATCATTTTCTATACGTGATATAGTTTTCAAAATTCTGTCGTTTTAAGCTATTTATAGACATTTTAATTTTTAATTTTTTTTAGTTTTTTTTCTATATATACATATAAATAAAATATGTGATTAGGTAAAAGAGCTTGCAAATTTAATATAATGCTCCTCAAAAGTTGCTATAAGTTATATAAAGTAGTTAATAAGAAAAAATATTAAAGATACATAATATGTACCTATGGCTTTTTTTATAAGAATTTAGTGTTAGAATTTTGATAAAATTCATCAAGTTCGCAAATTATTTTGTAGTTAAAAATGTATAGAATGTTCAATTTTTATATTTAAGGATTATGCTTTTTAAATGTACCTACTTAACTTTTTACAAATTGATGATATATGAATATTTATAATATTTATTATTATATTAATTGTTGTGTGATTATTTGCTTCCCCTAACGTTTTTTTTTTTTTTTTAATATGTAGGTACATATATTTTGTTTTCACGGGTGTAGTAACCAATTATTATTTATGTGCTTTTTGCTTTTCAATTACTATTTGCAATCTTTGGTTGTTTATGATTTTAATAGTTTATATAATAAAAAAAAAGGAGACGGAGTGGCTGAGCGGACTAAGGCGTCGGTTCGAACCTCGGTCACGGGCAGTCACGGTGTATGGAGATAGAGGCTGCCATCCTCCACCAGGGCATGGCAGATACCTACGGGTGCCCACTTGAAAATTTTGCCAAATATAAAAACGTGTTCCTACGACCGTTCCCTACCGTCCCATCCTACAGCTAATGGCCTCAGTTGCCGGGCTAAGACCAACAAAAAAAAAAAAAAAATAAATAAATAAAAACCAGGAATACTTTCTTTTTTTTTAATGGTCTGATGAACGACGTGGACGTCTGAGTCCAAGATATGATTTCTGTAAAAACATGAAACGTATTTCCATGAAACGTAAGATAATAACATCATTCCGTCTACAAATGTCTATGCTACCACCTTATAGATAACTAGGTAAATAAAATAATTATTACTGCTTGTACTTTATGTATTTATAGAAAGTTAATAACTGAAACTATAGTTATATAGGTTTTAACTTATAACTTATAACTATGTTCACTATAACTGTGTTAAAATGTATAAGTAAATTGATACACATAAAAAGAAAAAAAACGTTTAAGTATTCGAATTCAAAATATAAATATTAAATACATACACGCTCCGAATTTCTTCACTATGTTTATATTTTTGTTGACCGGGCCTATGAAAATGCAAACCAGGACTAAACTGTACAATTTAGATTTTAGTATTTCGATGAAGCATATAAGACGTGATTTATCCATTCAGTTTTGGATTGATGTTGAAAGGTTTTTTGGTGCATTGAAATCTTCTTTTTTGAAATCCACTTAAGGTTAATGCTGTTCGATGCAAGTAGGTGGAACAGTCAGTATGTACCTACCTACCCATGTGTAATATTGAAAATAAAGCGATGGTGAAAATCAATTTCTTCGGTCTTCCTTTAAAGTACTTGTAAGTGTATAGGTACATCAACATTTCTTGTGTCGTAAACAGTTTGTCAAACGAAAAAGTACTTTAAATCTCGAAAATCTCAAACGTTAAGCCGGTTAGGTATTATTTGTAATTTATAATACTAAGGTACCTATACTATTCATAGATGACTATGTAAAACACTATAATTCATAGGCAGTTATCTGTGAACGAGTACTTTTAAAAACAAATAACGTCCCACAAAGTAGTAGTTTTTATTATAAAACGTTCTAATATTAAGTAAATCATTCATTCACATTTTAATTATATCAACAGTTTTAATAACCCTGAACATAATGTAAATGCATAATCAATAGAGGTAGACCTAACTGTCGGAAATCTTGGCGATAAATTAAATTCAGTACTAGTATATTACTCAATACTCATATAATTATAATAATATAATATTCACATAATACCTATTATAGGTACCTAATAGGTTACAATAAATTCTTTATTACGTTATTCTAAAAAAAAGTTTTATGTCGTTCAGCGCCCATTGTCGGTATAATAATATAGTGATTACTGATTAGGGAAACATAATACACAATAGACTAAGATTACACGAGTCTGAAGAGGTATTCGATTTATGTAACATGGTAATAGATTGAAATACACATAAGTAGGTAGTAGGTATACCTACTATTTATAGTGAAAATCTATTAGTTCTTGACTTATAGTCTTATTATTACTGTGTTTCTATAATTGAATAGGTAACTAGGTAAGTACCTACTGGATCACAAATCAAGATGACTTTTCATCACTTTTCACTTCATGGGTTTCATCCGATAAAATATAGTATTTACCTACCTACCTATTTACAATCATTTTTACCCATTTATATCACAATATTTGAATTGTCCAATAAATATTGTTCTAATTATATATCGTGGTATAGCGCATGTTAGGTTAGGTTGATAATGAATCAATGTAAAATAATTAAGAGTACGTGTCATCAAAACGTGTACGCGAAAAGTTTCATTAAAACGTGTTTGCACATTTTAGATTATGAGTTAGTTGAGTGGTTTTATAGTAAAAACACTTTTGTAAAACAAAATTATACAGGAGATCCAAACTTGTTTCTTTTAGAAGCCCGATTTTCGTAATTTTAATTTTAAGTCCTGAAAATAACTATCGAAAAAAGTATAAAACATGAAATATTTTCCAAAGTTTTACAGGTGTCAAAAATCAGACTATTCTTACGGAATCAGATATGAATCTCTACTACAATTTTAATCATAGGTATTTTTAATATAAAATTACTCAGTAATCCATATTCTTGGAACGCGCAAAATATGTGTTATACCTACCGTATAAAAATACGGTAATTACGTGCAAAAAAATTATGAAAAGTAAGTTACACATAAGGGTTGACAGAAAAAAATTAATTTCCCCCAAATATCATGGTATGAATTGGTACAAATTAATGAGAATGAAACAAATCAAATCAATGCAATAACTCATTTACTCATGTCTACTTATAATATGGTAGATGATAATTTTTGGTTAATTTTTATATTAGTTGTACTGTGATGTACTATACAGAGAATATCTGGAAAATATGAACCTTTACATTGAAATTTAATTTGCAAATGTATCAGAACTTTATGATACTTTCCGTAAAATTAAAATTAAGAAACGATAGAAAAACCGTAAAGTTTTAATATAGTTATATTATCCTTTAATTAGTTGACTGTAAATTATATAGAAAAAAAATCTAGAAACTAACTATAATGTGACATAAATGCATGTTAAATATATTTATAAAGCTGCAAAATATATAATTTACCTATTAATCATAATCAGTTCTTTTGAACATTACTAAATTGTTTTAATACATTTTCCCAACGAATAAGCAGACATAACGAAGCTGATATTCTTCATTTTTTTTTTTAAATTGCATTAAAATATTAGAATAGGTACGTGATTAGTGGCATTTTTAATTTGGTGTATGAATATTGAAAATCTGTCACGGTTTAAGAATTAAAAATAATTCTTTGAAAAGTGGACCACTAAACACATTAATAACAATATGCCTACTGTTTTGTTTAGAAATATTATACAGGAAATAGTTCATAGCTATGGGTACATTATTTTAAATAAATAACTCTTTGAATATTAGATCAATCATTAAGTATGTTTTTAATTTATTTTTGTTAATTTTTTCTTAAATTATGATTTTTATAATTAATATATGTAATTAACATAATATAAAAAACAAAGGATTATTTTAAATTAAATATTATAATATTTGCTAGTGATCAATATTAAATAATGATTATACTATATTTCTTATTTACCAAGATTGTAATAAAGATATACCTAAGTGATTTCAAAAAAGAAAATATATTTATACATATATTTTAAGTTGGTCAACTTTTTATACTTTTATAATTTACGCAAGGTGATATTCCTTTGTATACCTAGGCTATGTATCTATAAGCCGCACTTTTTATGTTTTTGTTAATCACAGAGATAAAAACCAGCAGTTATTTAAATGTTACCTTAAATTTACTTTCTTTTTAAGTACCTGAACAATAAAACACATTTTTGGGTGAATAAATTACAACGTATTTTTTTTCTAAACTTAAGTGATATCAGGTATGAGGTCATATTATGCTAGCTTATTTTAGTAGCGGTCTAGTTGCGTATAATATTGATGGACTCATGGAAAAAAATTGTTATGTCCATGTAGCTTATAAATTAGTGAAAATATAAAATATGACGTATAATAAATATTTAATTAGCGAGCACAAGATTTTATTTAAATTAAATGTAATAGCAATTATACAAAATCGCTTGTTTATAGAAAATTCGTGTTATTTTTTTCATGATATAATTAAACTCGATTTTTAGTGAGAAAACTCTGTATAGCTACACTTATTAGTTATTACTCATGTTGTTATTTATTCATTTGATGGTACCTAATTAAAACAATTTCATACAGTAGAAGCTCTCCGAAAATCTCAATCATTTTATTATATATAGTTTTACTTGCAGGTAGCTGGTGTCTACTTATATCATACAAACAATTCAAACTATCGACCAATCTAACAGTATTATTTATTGTTGGTTTAAAATTTGATTGTTGGTTTCTGGTAACTGATGCCATATGGATTATTATCTAACAACTTGTACGATTCCGTATCGTGGCTTAAGACTTTAATATATCAATTATAAGATATACTACAGTTGAAGCTTAGACGACTCAAAATCATAGTCCGTTCTAAGTTCACAAAGTTGAAAGTAGCTAGAATTTCAAATTAAGCTAACTATACGATTTTATGCATTTAAAAATCTCATACTCTACCATAATATAATAGTTGTTATAAGATACTGAATAGAAATGGTAAAGAATAATAACATTATATAAAGACGGATCGATGTTTTAAAACTTGTATTTTGAAACAGATATTAAAATTCTTATATCACTGCAGCCAGCTGTAATAAATACCATTATAGAATATGGTTACCATGTTTATTCGGTCATCAATCAATAGTTTAGATTTTTCATGTTAAAAAAGTTCTGTTTCACGTTTCAAAGTTGATGTTTCTCCATAACGATACAAACTTTTGATATAGCTTCGAAAATTCACGCGCATTATTATAACCAGTTGGAGGAGTTAAGACAGCTGCCGACGTTGGCAACTTCGATACATTACTCATGTCATGATTGGTTAAAATTCGTATGAGAAAAACAAATGATAAATATAAAGCAAAAACAAATAAAGATAATACTATAACTAGCGCCTACCTAAGAAATAGAGTAATTAAAAAAACAATATAAAATATAGGGGAAAGTATATAATTACTCTGCTGCACAGTAGTTGTAGGTATTGAGTGTAGGTACTTCGTCATTGAGAGGTATGTTAAATTTGAATTTAATTATAAATCATTGCATATGAAAAACGATTATGAGCGAAGACGATCTATCAGATTAAATTAGTCTATTAAGTATATTATTTTATGATATATTTATAATATTGGTATTGAAGCAATTGAATAGTTGAGTTATTTTTTGCTAAAAGTACCTAATGCATTTTAAATATCATTGTGTGTATAAAATATAATAATATACGTACGTTAAAAGTTTTAATTACACACAAATAATATTTTTAATTTAGTTCAACCAAATAACTGAAATCGTTATTCTTCGTTTAAATATCTTATTCGGTCCACATTAAAATTTAA
This sequence comes from Acyrthosiphon pisum, assembly GCF_005508785.2. Lineage (NCBI taxonomy): Eukaryota > Metazoa > Arthropoda > Insecta > Hemiptera > Aphididae > Acyrthosiphon > Acyrthosiphon pisum. Next base: position 6,952,821 of record NC_042494.1, read on the forward strand.
AACGTCAATAAAAAAACTGTGTTTATACATTTTTCAGATATTTTGGTTACCTATATGATAAATTTACTATACTTATGAAGAACATTGTATTATAATATGTTAAATTCTTAGCTATAAAATTGAACATTTAATACATTTTAACTACAAAATGATTTGCAAATATTATTTACTTATATAAAAAAAATCGTGCCTATGTCTTTTTTAGTTAAATATTAATTATATCATACTAATATTAATTATTAGTTATTATTCATTACATTATCTTTATATTAGCTTAGAATAGATTATTTTATTATTTTATTTGTTTAACTTATTTACTTACATATAGGTATAAGTATATACACCTAGGTATATGTAGGTATTATAACAAAGTTTGATTTCTAGTTATATGATATGATCATATATTCTTATGAAAGTATGGATTTAATTTTCAAATAACTACAAGTTTATTCAAACAACAATTATTGCTTATTAGTTATTAGTCATGAGCCATAATTGATTAGTTATTACCATATATATTGTTTATTCTGTTTTCTCGCCATTCATGTGTATGTAAAGCCCATATAAATGTTTTAATTAACTCAGTTTTCAGCTGTTAGATATAGTCTTCATTTATATACATACCTATCTTCGAATTTAATAAATAAAGTGTTTGTTTTTGTTTGAATAAATACTATAAATGCCTATTTATATCTTCCACAAAGCGCTTTAATTATGCTGATATATTATACTACATATTATTCTTTAATTGAATTATCGTTGCTAAATACATTCCATGAAAAATATTTTGATTGAGGGAAAAACTCGTATCTATTAATGGATTAATTCAATAATATATCAAAGGCTTCGTTTATAATTTTTATCTTATGCTATATTGATATATAAGTATACTTATAAGTATAACAAAAGCTCAAATAAATAAAAATAAAACCATATTTTTTAAAACCACTAGATCATATTATTATATATTATTATTATCCGAATATAGTCGAATTTAAATACGTTTGACCTTATATTATTATTGTGTATAATATATTATAACCAGTTTCGTATTTTATATTGTTATTATACGGACAAGAATTAAGAAAAAAAAAACCATAACACATGTTGTAGGAATATATTATAAAATATAATAATAGGTACAGTGCAAGTCCAAATACTAGTTTTTTTTTTCGATCGTGATCAAGACTAGTCGGTATAAAACTAAAACATTACACGTAGGTGTGCTGTTTTATGACTGCAGATCCGAACTCTAACGACCCGCACGGACTTATATACGAGGATATGCGTTCACCTATATCTCAGCAGGTATAATACTATAAATTATAATATATCTGTTCCATTATAATTTATAATATATAGAGGAATATAACTGATATAGGATACTGTTTATATTAGATATTGATATCGTATGGTTTATTTGATTCGTATTATAGTGACCGTATGTTCCAAACAAAAACAATATTATAAACGTGCATAGTGTACATAACGCGTGTTAACGTGTCGCGATAGTGTAAAATACAATAATTATTTAGTCTGCTTACACAGAGTTGATACGCGTTTGACAAACGTTTTAATTTTTTTAGTTCCAGTATAAATTATTGTATGCGTGTTTGTATAAAACACGATGGATTTAACGACGACGCGTGTTCTAAAATATACGATACCATAAAATAACGTCTTAAATCGTTTATTCGTGTTTCAAAATATACAATCTTCAAGAAGTTAAAATGGAAAGATTATAACAATTTTAACTTTCAAGTTTTAAGTAAGAATATGAGTTTTGAAATATAGTTTGTGAATTAGTGTAACAATAAAAGATTTAAGTCTTTGTGAATGCTAGAATAATTTTACCTTTATAAAACCACATCAAGAAAAAAACATCGTTACCGTTAAAACTGGATTTTAAAACAATTTGCATAGACTCAGTAGGAGTGTATGATATATCGTGTATAATGTTTATAGGTGTAGGTTACACGTACTTTGTCGGATAGGCAGATATTTAACAAAATCCAGTTATGTGAATAATAATATACTAATTAGATGTCGTCCGAATGAAATGTTTTTATTCTTATCATTTTTAAGCTGTAGATAGCCTAGGATAGCCTAGTATAATATACAAGTAAGCAATAGTTACTTCCATGAATAATATATATCTTATCAAAAGAGTGGACCATATTCGTAAATGGACCCACTTAAAGTATGACCAACTTATAACTTTTCGAATAAACATTAATATATTATATAGGTATAATACAAGTGTTTTTGAATTTAGGTATTAAAATCGTTAGTTGTTAAGTAAACCACACTGCACATTATGAGTTATTAATTATTCAAAAGTTAAAAGTACCGTGAAAACGAAAAATACATAAGAGTTAAACGTATAAATTAGACCTCATTATGTCACAGTAATATATTTGCATAAGCCAATCAATGAAAACTAAAAGAATTAGGAATACACGTACCAACAATTACACATTAATAAGAAGTTTTAATAGTAATTTAAAATTTTAAAAACTAGTTCAGGAATGGCCATTGATCAAATAAAGGTAGGTAGGCAGGTAGCAAAACAATTGAAACCAATACTTAAAATTGGTTGTAAAATAAAACGAAAAAAAAAAGAAAGGTAGCTTAAGTATATTACAACAGTGTTGTATATTACAGATTAGATGATGATTATTTTTAAATTATTAGGAAATTTTACTTTCTAGTTTCATTTGTGGAGGTACCTACTAAACTTCAGTAGTGGCTTTTTTTATAATACAGTAGCCAGTAGGTACCCTTTAAAATAACAATAGGTATCAAACAGATCCTATAATTTTCTCCAAATCGATGCTGAGGAAGATATTTGAGTTCCTAAGTTAACAAATAACAATAAACTCAATTCAAACATGTAACATCTTTAATAATTTAAAATGAAAAAAAAACAATAAACTGTGGAATGATTTTGTGTTACAAACGGATTTTGATTTACTTAAGTTCAGTCTGGTTTGATAAAAAAAAAAAAAAAAAAATGATATATTATATAATATATAACAATTCTATGAGGAGTATTCAATTTTAGAAATCATATTTTAAAGCAAAAACTGAAAGATTTTGACGTAAATATTTTTCAATTAACTATTGAGAAGTCAAATCCCCGACTAATTTGGTATAGTGCAACGAGAATAAAAACATTAAAAAAAAACCTTGAAACACTATTATTTTCTTTTGGATGTTCGACTGTACTTAAGATTATTAGTAAACTTAACTTTTAATGCACGACGTTAGTATATTAATAAATATAATACATAATATGCATATAGGCATATATTTAAATATAAAAATATGGATAATTATAGTTATATGAAAGTTTTATTAAATTTTTTATAAAAAGAACAACATTATTCATTTTTTACGACATCATAAATAAATAGTTATAATATAATATTGCCAATATTTTTTACCGCGTACAAACATTTAACAGAACTTTCGATAACTGATACAGTTAATATTATATATTTTAATTTTTAATATTTATTAAACAAAATATATAATATATTAATATTCATATAAAAACGGTCTAACACCATTCACTGGATGAAAATATGACGATGACTTTGTTTTAGAATTAAATTAACATAATTTTATACAGCTATACAGTACTAATAAATAATAACAATAATTCGATAATAAATTTGGGATTAGATATGGATATATACATAATATTTAGTAACCTTTTAAAACTCATACTCCAGGGATCGTTAATTTTTTTTTATTTTAAATATGTTGGTTCCTTATAAATAATAATGCATGCGGTTCGTCAGCACATGTCAATATTTATTTATGCATGAAGATAACTGTTAGTTTTCTCAACGACCGAATTTTAAAAATAAAACTACGAGAAACTACTGGGATATTTAGAAGACCAATAAATTAAATAATTTTATTTTTATATTTGAAAAGTGTTTGTGGTTTGATTTGCATTTTTAATGAAGATTTTAACAATTATTTCCAAAGAATTTTCGTATACTTTTAAGTTGAATATAGTGTGTTAAAACAAGGAGTTAATCACATATGTAAATAACAAATTTTCGATTGAACAAATAAACGTAAATAGACCATGTGACAATGCATAATTTATTATATATCTGAAGTAGCCTCAATTATTCATAAAAGAATTTAAAAATATATTAATTTATCACAATACCTTGAGAAAGTTATTCTTCTACCTAACAAATAACCATATTATACTTAGCAATAAATCATATTTAATTTATGGTTTTTAAGGATATTTAAAAATTTAAATCAATATTATAAATACCTAATAGAAATCTACAGGTTGAGATTGTATTTCATTTACATTTAATAAGATTTGATAATGACGGTATAACTGCAATATTAACATTACAGTGTTGACGTGTTGTAGTGTGTTGGTACTCTGCAGACATTTTAAGGAAGACGTCCTCAATATCATAATTGCCAATTTTTAAAATATATATATATTATATATATAGAAAAATATTCAAATGTTTTATTGTAAGGATAAAACCTTAGTCTATAACCAGTGGCGCTGAAGTTTTTAAAATGTGGTCGAGCAATTTTAAAACTTCCCGGCCTCAATATCTTAATTACTTAATATAGAGGTACCCTGATATACATTTATTCATAATCACGTTTTAAATATACTCATGCTCATAATAAAGTTCTGAAGTAAATAAATTATGGCCGGCCGGCCACATTTTTCAAGAAAGTGGTCGGGCCACGGCCCGACGTCAGCATGGACTTCGGCGCCACTGTCTATAACTAAAATGAGTAAATAATTTTCAAACTATCCGAACAATCATTGTCTTTTTAAAAATGTATTTTCATCTTAAGTATTTTTTTTAAAGCATAAAACAGCATCGATCTTCAACTTTTAGTGTGCTTCTAGTAGCAACTTGGTTGACTCTTTTTGAGCTATAGACATTTGACATTTTATACTTTTTCCCTTTTTACTTTTTTTTGTATGCATGTTAATAAAATCTTTTATGCTTGACTGTTTGGGAATATAAAATAAGAGTTCATATTAGTTATTTTTACTAGATTTAAAAAGAGTTGAGCGTAAATCTACGTTAATTTTTTATGAGCGTTTGAAGTTAAAATTTTGATGACATTTTAAATATAAAATAATGATTTGTTCCCAAACCTTTTTTTTATTATTTTACATATTTTTTGTACGCGATGAAATTTTCGAAATATTAGAATAATTTTGAGCTTTTTTTTATATTAAGTATTTGAAATTTTAGAATATTTTAGCTTTATTTCTATAATAGATAATCCAATTGGATCATAAAGCTTGAAAATTTAATGCTAGGTTTCTCATAAGTTGTACCCACTTAAAATATATAAAAACACATACAGCGCAATTTTATTAAAAATGTTGGAAGTTAAGTTTGACCAAATTCATTGAAATCACAAAGTATTATTAAAAATTAATAAAATATTCAATTTGTATGGCGAAGGCTGGAGAAATGAAAACAAAATCTTGATAAGTCATTTTTACTGAAACTTAAATGTCGTAAATATAATATATCTATTATCTACAATGTTATTATATAGACATTTCAAGTCTTAGTTTAATTTTCACAAAATTTGGTATTTAAACGAAAATTAATGGTTTAGTTTTTTGTTGCTATTCAAAAAATATTATTCGTGGGGATTAGAAAAATTTTGCTATTTCATATATTATTATTTGCTAAATGTCTAAATACATTTGCCTATTTGCAATAAAATTTTCAAAACATTTGAATTAATTTCAAGATATCTAAAATGTATATCATAAAGCTGTCCGGGCCGTTCTACGGGTACCTACATTTAAACTTTAAATTATATGAGATAATATATTATAATACTAACTGTTACAGAATATCATTGGTATGTGATTTGTTTTTGGAAAAAAATAGTTTAACCTACCTACCTTGTTTGATATTAATTATAAGTTATAATTAAGTTGTTACTGATAGAAATATAAACAAGTTGTATAAATATAAATATACCTATAATTAGATATTTTTAGAATACAAAAGACGACGGACTGTTTCCGCAGAGTACAGTTATGTACCTATACAATGACTTATCATTGAATTTATATTTAATATATCGATTTCAGGGACCTACTTAATGACGAGGTACACTCGACACTTTTTATGTAGCAGAGTGACTTTCTGGTTTCTTATTTGTATAATATAATTGTATTCTATATGGATTATGTAAATTGTACATTTTTCAAGAAAAATAAATACTAATATACTATAGTATAGCATTATAGACTATTGTATATTCATAGTATTTTCATTATTTTAATAATGATTTATAAATCGTAATTTTTTTATGCAACAATCATATTCAAAATAATATTAAAGTTCATAAGTAATCAATGTAATTTTGATTTCAACTATGACTTTAGATTAGTATCTATTAAATAAAGGCATTAAAAAATAAAAATAAAAATTTAAAATACGCAAATATTTTTACAACCCAAAGTAAGTTTTTAAATGAGCAATGGTTACCTTTTTTGCGTGCTTTTTAATGTCACTATTAATTTAAAAGGGCGAGCCTAGCTATATAAACTTGTATAATGATCATTGTTTACAGAATTTACACCGACAGTCAGCACGTTTTACACTTTTACCATCATTGTTCTAGGTACTTAGGTAATTATATAATAATGATTTAGAAAAACCATTTAATTTATAAATCGAAGAAAATCGAATAATAAAGCCTAAGTACTTATAATTACATAATTATTTTTCATTGAATTCTTTTATACTTTACAAAAGCGTTCAATTTTTATAGTTGGACGTCACATGGTATGATAATAAACTATTAAATATTGTGTGGCTAATATTATTAATTATAACAACAAAATGAATATTGTTTTTAAATAGCACATGTAAAAAATTGCAATTATCCATTGGTATTAAACAATTTATGTATATATTATGCTTAAAACACTGTAGGTACCTATAAACGTTGTTGGTTACACTGTTATTGTTTTAGGTTTTAATATTGTATTTCTTATTATATTATGCACCAATGAGTTTTTTATTCTGTTATGTTTTACAGACAAATTTTTGTGACGAATCGTAAAAAGTTGGAAAACTGTAATTTTGTTTTGTCATTTTAAAAGACCGCGAATTCTTTAAAGGTTGTGGAAGTCGCCGCGTATATTTTGACAGTGAAAAGTCATTGCTTGCTATTGTGTCCGAATAGATTATTTAGTATTTTATGCTTGAACGCATAAAAATCGTTCATTATGAATTTTTACTGACCAACAGATAAATTACGTCGAACAAAGTAATCCAAACAGATTTTTTTTGTTTACGCGGCAGTAATACTTTTTTTAACAGACATCTTTAAAATATAGTTAACAGAGAGCTCTCTCTATGTTTTTCAAATCAACTTAAAAGTTGTAAGTTGAAAGTTTAAATATACGTTTCAAGTACATATGAAATTAACTATGTTGATATCATGACTACATGGACGAGTAGAGACATTTAAAGAGGGGTTGGAATTTGGGTTTGAATCTCCCATTGAAACTTCAATATTATGAAGTTGAAAAGTACCTATATTCAAATTTTGTCCAATAAAATAATTACATTATATTACATCAAATGATACATTAGAAATGTACAATCTTAAAATACACAAATTGGCTTTTAAAGTAAAATATAAAAATCTTACGCTAGCCACTGAACCATTAGGTAATATTTTTATCTTTAAGTGTAATACGATAGTACGCCAATTACCCGATGTTAATATTTAAAACAAAAGTGTAAAATGGACTTTTCTGAACGTAAAATGTGTCATGTTATGCGTTAGTAAGACGGATATATATCACATCTATCAATTTAGATCCTCGCATGTATTATCTGACATAAATATTTTTGTAAAAGATACTTTTAATAATTATTATTTTAGTAAGTAGGTATAGGTATAAGAACATAAATTATATTTTCCTTGTGACTTAGGTAAAATGTTAAATTTAATATGTAATAATTGATAAACTGCAAGGATAATTAGGCCTATCATTTTTATCAATATTTTTTTTATTTAATTTAAAAAATATATATTTATAAATACTGATAAAAATAAAATGATAAATTTTCGAAATTAAATAAGTAATTTTAACGGAGGAGAAGTTATTTTGATTAAGTTTCAGTGTCTCGGTGTACTAACGTACCATTTGAAGAATTAGTTAAGATGGATGCCTTATAAGCACAATCAGAGGTAGGGAACTGTCGTACTGAGTACCCCTGCATTCCCCCTTTAACCCTTGGACTAACTATTGAGTACTACAATTAAGAATTCACCCCATACATCGAGGCTTAGGGATGACCCCGATTATTGCATGTAATGTAACATAATTTTAGGTTTATCTATACTGTAACTTAAAATCAGTAAGTACCAGAGACAAGACTATTATGATATTATATTGTACAGTGTATACACAGCTCGTGCAATGTATTCGGGATAGTTCTTACCCCATCAAATATTAATAGTACATTTACCTACACAACATATATTTTTGTATATATCTGTATTTCATTATAATACAAGGCAAATGGAAGAGATTAGAGACGACGAGAAGTGTATATTATAGTATTAAGAGTGTATAATATAATACAATCGTTTTACAGCGATCGCGATTCGACGAACGATTTATTTCTTGTCACAATGTTTAAAACACAATCGCGACACTTATGCGCTGATATATATTTTATTTAACATAAATATTGTGTACGTTAAGGCAATAAGGCACATAATAATATAATATGATGTTAATATTTCAAACCCATTAAATATACGTAGGTATTGTTAGATAAAAACATTCAACGGGTGTACCACGTCATCGTCGTATTACTTAGGCTATAACGTATAAATTATAATATACAACATATATTATGGTGCTATTAACTGTAAATAAATATTAAAACATCGGTCAAAGAAGACAAAGTTGGAACATTTATTTGATATGATAACATATTATTACATATTATTATTAATTATTACTAATCAAAAACAAGCAGATGATAGAAGTTACGTATCTGATAAGTATAGGGCTGGACTAGTGGCTTATTTACGGGGGGGAGGGGGATCAAGGGGATGAATTTCCCTTAGGCTGTATATAATATACAAACGTTTTTGAAGTTCTAACTTCAAAGACGTAACTACTGGATAAAATCATATCCTCCCCCGTCCCGTTAAGACAAAAACCTAAATACGCCTTTGGGCTGGACATTTTATGCCCTACAAAAACTAAGAAAATTACCTATACAAAATGCATAAATTATAAAAGGCCTACACTTATAAAATTCACTCAACAACTATAACATGGTCTGTAAATAGAAATATATTATTATAGTTTTCTTAATTGTTTGCGTTAATAGTAGAATAATATTAAATTATGTTCTTATTATATAAAATTAGGCTCCGTTAAAGTCTTGAAACACATTTTTGGATTTTGAGCAGAGTGATGAGTATATTGATTTTACTACGATGTGTGTTTGCTACTGAACATTAGGTATACAAAAAGTATATTAGCATTATTGTGTTGCAAATTGGTGTACAAACCGCATACTGCTACGATATTTGCTAATTCGTCGACCAGGTTAATGACCATCAAGAAGAACAGATCAATGGTTGATTTAAAGAGTTTAACGCAACTTCTGCGTATTCTATAAATACGTATACCTAGCAATGAAAAATGAAATCACGAGATTGGGAAGTAGTGATCCAATAAATTCCCAACTACCTATGCAGACATCTATTCGAGGAATCAAAAAAAAAGACTTTATGCAACGGGAACCTGTCGGTACCACCGTATAACCACTAATACCACCAATCCTTGAATCCCTGTGGTCATTAAACGAAAAAAGTTTGGCAATCCATAAACTTTCACTAGGTGGTTTGGGTTATAGCCTACCACATACCATTAAGCTGATTTGTGATTTACCTATATCAAACATTAGACGGGGAATGATTTAGTTCAGTTCAACTCAGTGGTATTGGAAAACAGTGAAACATTAAATATATAAAGAAATATGTTTTCCCAGCCTCCCTAGAAACATTTTTACAGATAATTTAATCTAGAGATTTTGAGTGGATGACAGAAGTTATATTACTTAATGCCATATAAATGTATGTTACATATCTACCTAATCTATAGTAATTATAATTATTATAATATTAGTGACGGTGTCAGGGTGATAAACGCTAATTATGAACTCGATATTTCCAAAAAAAGTCAATTTGATAGGGGGGGGGGGGTAGTTGTCATTAACTTCCTGACAGTGATGTTTCACTATTATATTCATTACCACTGCGTTTATCTGGATTAGATCGTTCTAGTATTCGAAAAACATACGTTATATCGACTAAGCGATGATCTAACTGTTGCGTGTTTCCATTATCGCGAGCATTTTCTTTTTCGGTTTCCATTTGATAGACGCTGTCGGCTTGTGAGACGTTTTGACATTATCAAGGTCACTTTTAGTGGTTCCACTGTGTTCCCCCAGCTGATTCCCCCGAGTGCAGCAGTCAGAGCCGTGCTTAGACTTTTTGCACCCTGGGTCAAACATATTTGTACGCCCATATTTGTTTCTATACATTTTTTAGCTATATTTCTTTATTTATGTATAGTTTGTTAATTATACAGATAATGATATTATTTTTTTTTAAACTGTTATTAAAATGTGTAACAACATAATACTATGTTATAAAAAATTATAAAAACCAATACATGTTTATGGCATATGTCCCCATTGCCCCACTTAGATACGGACCTGGCAGCAGTCTTCCCGACATAAGGGTCTTGTGTTATATTTACCGAACAGCTGTAGTCTAAAACAGCGGTAGCATAGGCCTATAGCTTCGGAACAGGGTTATAAAGAAATGAAACAGTCGATCTAGATTCTAGATGCATTTACTTTCAATTATATGCTTAACTATATTGATTTTTTTGAACGGTAAATGGCCTAGAAATAGTCTACATTTTGAAAATTCATTCCATCTACTGTGTCTGATAGAACAATTGAAATGTGAAGCAGCAGTGTCCACCGACTTTTGCTACACTTTTTCTAATATTTCAGCCATTACGTAAGAACTATTCAAGATCATATATTACAAAAATGGAGCTAGGATTTTGAAGTGTTGGACTCGCATTCTTCGTAGACCATTCGACGCCCCAACTTTTTTGTAATTGTTAATATAATTTGTTATTATAAATTAGATTTTTTGTTATTACAATCACGAATATCTACAGTTTTGTTTTTTTTTTCACTATTATTTTTTGTTATTTTGAAGTTTGAACCTATCTTATATTAACGCCAAATACTTACAGTTAAATAGAATAAGAAACGAGTTAATATTTGTTCAATAATCGTTTGTTATTAAATCGGAACTGGAAAGTCTTGGAGGTATTCCAAATCGTTGGTACCTTAGAAGTCATACAGGTTAATAATTATGTGAATATAAACCACACGATAAATTATTTTAACACCATATTTTATTCGTTGAGATCGTTGTTTTGTATGTATTTTTAGTGGTTAGAACCATTTGATAATCATGGCCATAAGCCATAGGAAATAACCGCTCTACGAGGTGAGTGGAGATATCTTAAAGACTATTTAATATTCATAATTATCACAACTCATGGGGCGGTGTACACCAGTTGTGTGGTGACATGGATTTAAAAATAGCAGCATTACCGAACAACAATGATTTAAATTGTAATTACTAATTTTATAATAGCACTCATATACCATAGTTATCGTTATATTATCATACCATCATACCATGGTATAACAGTAATTTTGTACGAGTTGAGTTGGTATTCTAAGGGACATCCCAAGTCTCCTGAATTAAAACATTTGGTATATCGTTTTAAAATTGAGTTTTTTCTAAGCTATTTCCCATATTAATCTGTATTAACCCAAATAATAACGGTTATGAACACCCAAACTTATTTTTTAATTATATATTCAGGTGTTTATATTACGGTGTTTAAACACTTGAATATATCCAAATCAGAAGAACGAATAAATTATGGGTGCATGCCCTGCCCCCGAACCTGTGAAAACGTGTGTACTTGATTACCTTATTTGAGAATCAACTCGAGCATGGTGGGGTGAAACTCAAATTTAAACTGGGATCAATAATTTAGTTTACCTTTTAAATGCCTGTTCCAAATGGGAACCAATCAGAAAATTGTAGTTATTTATCTATATACGATGAAACAAGATTGCTGTCGAGATAATGGTCAATATAGCACCGGACACAAACACGATTTTTAAAGCTATAGATCACGCATGACACGGACTTACTCCTTTTGCGCGTCGGTGAACGCGTTCCGGTACAGAGCGCTGATGATGACGAACGCCACCATGAACAACAAGAGTTCCCTGTACAGCACCTGGTACAGACTACCCCGCCACAGGAACAATAGTTTGGTGAATCCCCCGCTGCTCGACGACGACACCTTGGACTGGTAGCTGACGGTCATCGTGGTCGACGGCGGCGATATAGGACTTGGGGCCCGCGCTGCAGCTGATGATCAACGACGTCTCGGGCCGCATCCGCTCGCTAGGGAATGTCGGCACAAGGGATGATCGATGCCGACGATAACGGCGACTGGTCAAAGGTCAGGTAACGCGGTATCACATAATAATATGTTATGATAAGACGGCGCGTAACATGAATTGCATTTTACGGTCCCCGGCTCCGTCGCGGTCGACGCGCCGTTTTCATTTTGGAACGTCTTCGGCGGAACGCTTGACGTTCGCCATTTAAATAATTACAATATTATTATCGTTAGCACAACGATCGACGGGATTTTTCTACTATCGATCGGCGCGAAACTCTATCGATCGTCTCGAAATATATCGCGTGCGGTCTGCGATTTGGCGACGACGTGTCAAGTGTTGTACGACGACGATTCAACGCGGCGCGCGCGCGCTTTTGACTGACGCCGCCGGCCCGTGCGCTGTTAGGTACAGCTGCAGGCACGCACATTACGCGGTCTAGGCGTATTTTTTTATTTAAATTTTTTTTTTCGTTTTAGGTTTCATACATTGTTCTAGCAGCCGCGGCGTGCACAACACGCGCGGTCCCTCCTCCTCGGCGTTTTCCCGACGGAACGCGAACGCGCGCACGCGTGCGACGGGCAAAAAATGTCAGAGCCGAGAGAGGCCTTCCGAACGCGAAAAAAAAATTTTCTAGATAAACAACGCAATCCGCGCCTCGCATTGTTTACACGCGCCTGTATATGGCTATGTAATACGTATATAATATTCACGCCCGTAATCGGTAATCACGGGGGGGGGGCATTGTTTCGACCCGTGCGTGAATAACACACGTACCTATATACCGCCTATGATATTATGAGGTATATAAAAAATAACATTTATATAATATTGTTATTGCCGAGGTTAGGTCACCGTATTTTGCGCGTGTCGCGTAATGATTATAATATAATATTATCATAATATAATGTATCGACGCGGGTTTGATTTTTTTTTGGGGCTCGATCATTTCAGATATCTATATATACGCTATATATTGTGTTGTGTCATTATTGTCTGCTAGATTTGTTACCGTCATGTCGATTGCTATCCATTTCTTACGCGTGGCACCTGGCGAGAGCGCGTCGTGTTTACATAACGTCGAAGACAATTTATGTTGGATGTGTTGTAGTGGATACGATACGCGGAGAAAAACGACACGTGACTCCAGCAGAGAATGTGCATCATAATAATGTTATTATATTGATAATTGTTTTAATATGTTATTATTTTAAATAATATTAGGTTCACGGTAGACCACGTGACCTTATATTATGAGTGGTTAGATGTTTGAGGTGTATTATAATACAATAACATATGATGCAAGAGTTCGAGGCCGTCGTTAGAATATTATTCGAGGCGACCCGCGACCTCGCGTCAGACCCTTTTATCCCTCGGAAAAACGAGTGGCGTTATCTCGAAAAACTATCAATATGATACGGCATTATCGTATGAAGATATAGTGTTCAACGATGTGATCATCGCTGCTGCAGGTTATAAAACAATACCGGAAATCGAAAGGACTTATCGAAGGGAGAATAAAAACACTTATTTCAAAACACTCATTCACCTTGATGAGTTGCAATAATATTCGATAAAGCTGAATTTTCCAGACACAATACAGGGTGTCCCGCAAGGATTTACCCATTGCGATATATCCCGAGACAATAAATATATTATTATTCTGTTTTTTTTTATTAGACTCACAGAGACGACTGTACATTATTTTATTTTTTAATTTCATTACATTTTATATGATAAGAAAGTTAAAAAAGTTATTTTATTATTTTTTTAATTTTGAAACAATTGAAGATAGCCATTTTATAGAGTTCATTTTTGTGAAAATGTCGAATCTTCAACATTTTATTTTTATTAATTTTTTTATTTTGTAGGTAAAAACCAGTTTTTGTCCGAGGGGGACTAGCACTCTAAGGCTAATGGGTATATCTTCATGGGACACTCTGTATGTAAAAATCGTATAGGTACTATATATAAATATTTTGAAAATTTATTATAATCGTTCAAAATTTACTTCATTATATTAGCGTTGTCTGATAAAGAATCAACCGACTTAATACATACAAACGAATAATCAAAAAGAAAGGGTAATAATGAAGATTAGTGATGATGGGTTATGTATATACTTATGTCCGATGAAACATCTGTTAGTAGGTACCTAATAAATGATAATAAATAAACTAAAATCTATTGTCTTATAAAACTAAAAGGGCTATTCAAAGAACGAGGGTTGTTTTATTCAGTTGTTCCAACATTATACACAATATTGTTTAATCTCATCGTTGAATAAAAAATACTAATTTATTATTAATATAATATTATAATATTGTGTTTTCATTTTAGTCAAATATGGAGAATAATACACAGTCAACTATAAAATATTAACAGTTTATTTTCTTTATTTAACATTTTTTTTCCCCCAATTATAATTTATCATGCCTTTTTAAATTGCTAAGAATAATGGCATTAATATAAACGGTAATAAGTAGAACTCACCGTTTTAAATTTTCTATTTTTACGTGTAAATAATATATGTGTAAAAAAATGTGTGGTTTTTATACAAAAAACGATGATCAACGACATAAATAAATCATAATCATAACGATATAAGATGATATCCAAATGCTAGTGACGGGGTGCACACATGCGTAAATAATAAAGGCGAGTATATTATAGGATGGGATTCCATATGGGTTTCGAAATAATAAACTTTTCTTTTAATCACAGTAAATTATGAAATGATATCTTTGTTGAACCATAAGTCGATAATCGAACTTATAATTGATAATAATTATATCAATAATAATAGTTAACTATTTATTTTATAGTTTTGTTGAAAGAAGAAAATATAATTTATAGAACATTGAAATGTTTCTGTGAAATTATGTTGAACTTTCGAGTTGCTATAATGAAACCAAAGATACCGTGGTATGCTATAATACCAAAAGGTAGATATACCGTCATTCCTGCAGTGTATATCTATCGTTTATTACTATCAATATGAAAATTGACACCGTTCTTTTAGTATTCATTTCAAATACCACCGCCATAACAGATAGGTATACCTACAACCACGGCACCACACATATCGCACCGTCAGTACTCAGTGTTTGATTATTTTTAACAATATTAACATCGAATTATAACGATTTGTATATTAAATTATTATTATTGAAAAATAATATTACAATTTTAATAAAAATATCACTTTTTGTATTAAAATAAAAATAACTAGCATCTCTTCTATCTTTTGGTTTCCTTATTTTTAACAATATTAATTATTATTTATTAACATTGCAGTATAATAACATGTATATTAAAATTTTAAAATTTTAAAAATAACTAGCTGAACCCGTGTATTTCGTTACCCATTAAAGGTGCCATCTCCATATTATGATACAAACTTTGTTCAATTCGTTTATTTAATATTCAGTGTATGATGTTCAAAATTTAAAATTTTTTTATCAATCATATTGAATCTCAAAATACTTGTGAAAGAACCATTTTAATATGAGAATTTTGGAAGACGTTATCTTAGTGCACACTTATATGGTGGTACGAAGGTACCTACCGTGAAAGTTGCAAGCCTCAAGCTATCATTATTTAGAATCTACGTTGATCACTGATCAGCTAGTGAGTCAGTCAGGTCACGTTCTACTATATTATATTATAAACCTAGCCATCCAGCCCCCATGCTTTGCCCGTGAGATACACTTGTGATTATGGGAGCAGTTTACTTACAGGTAGGCAATCCACCTGTGGTGTATTGCAGACCCCACGAGGTGCGTACAATAATAATAGAATATAATATAATGTTTTATTAACACGTTGTTTATATGATGTGCATGTGTAGGTTCCCGGGACAACAGTTGAAAAATTAGTCTCGGGAATACCATTTTTAATAAGGTATAAGCTTAGAACAAATATAATATAGGCACAGGTCTAAAATTATATTCAATCATAACGAATAGCAACCTTACAATAAACAAAAATGTATTATTATTTAATTTATTATTTTTTCTGGACAGCTATAGTGGCAACAGCGCCACTGTTGTATTTTTTCTATCCAGTTTCCTACTTTTCCGGTAGATTTTCATTAAGATTTTCTATCATATAAACCTTGTTCTGACAATTACGAATACAAAAAAAAAAAAAATCAGTCAAATCGGTCGAGCAAAAATAATAAAATAACAATTTAGCACAATATTGTATGTAAAGACCATGATATTTTATCATGGTATATGATGGCAACGAACTGAATACCGTCGGAGTTGGCACAGTTCATTTTATCCAGTTTGTCTCATAATACACTATGTATACGTATACTATATAGTGATCATGACAACCAATGAAAAGCGGCGAACTAGATACAGCTTTGTATGGTGGTCGGCGGGTTAAGGAGTATGTGTATCTTAAAGTTGCCATTATACCATGTTTTTTTATTATGGTAAGGACTACGTCTGCCCCTAGAGTATATAAAGACTACGTTTGCCCATAAAGTATATTATAAAGACTATGTCTGCCCACAGAGTTTATAAAGACAACGTTTATAATATTAGTGCAACGGTACCTATCGAGTACAAATCTCAGATATCATGCCAATATTTTAAATTTTTTCGTAGACTTTTCAAAAATGTTATTTCATACAAATCTTGCCTTGAAAATTACGAACAGAACAAAAAAAAATTATTCAAATCGGTCGAGTCGTTTTTAAGTTTTAGCGAGATTAACGGACGGACAGCAATTCATTTTTATATATAGATATCACTTTGTGTATTAATATAGAAAATAAAGAACATCTCTTCTATGTCTTAGTTTCCTTATTTTACAAAATAAATAATTTTTCTATATTGAGAACCTTGTATTAAATTGTCAAGCTTTTTTACCCAACGGCCAACATATAAATTTAAAAATTTATTGACATTCAAAAAAAATAAAAAAATTGGAAACTGAAAATGTCCGTAAACTATTCAAAACAAATAAATATTTTTTGAAAATTGTATCGTGTATAGAAAATGCTTCAACCAATAAAAACAACTAGTGAAAATTGCATGTACCTATCTACGGTCATTTGTTTTAGAGATACACCAAAGACAAAAATCGATTTCGTCAAAAACTGATTTTACACGAAAGTTCCCGTTTTTCCTTAATTTTTTTTGTTTTTCCCAGTGCTTTTGAAAGCTATTGAGAATTTTTGCCAGCTAAAATACCAACTTTCCTAACAGAAAAATGAGTGTTGAAGAAAATCCAAGCATTTTTACTATCCTAAAAAATGATGAGAGACACAAAAAAAAAATAAAAAACACACATCATTGTAAAATCAATACATTCATCGCTTTTCTCAGAATCTAAAATTTGTCAAGGTTTAGATGCCCCATTGCATTGTTGTTACTACTTATTCACCCTTATTACGCCCTGCTTGTAGTAGTCTATTAAAAAATATTTTAATAATGCATACATTTTTTAACAGTATTATGATATTATAGTTCAATAATACATACTTAATATTAATACTTTTGTTAGAAAAATACAAGTCTTACTATGTATAATAAACTATTAAGTACTTACTCAGTTTTCCGTTATGTTAGTTCTTTTAAAAGCTCTAACTAAAAAGTTACCTAACCTAACCTTTAGGGGTTTCAATAGATATTTTTGTATCTCAAACTCAAACGTTTTTTAACTCAACCACGAGAAGTAATTATAGTTATTTTTTTTTAAATATTTTTTTTATTAATTATAAAGTTTTCCTGACATACAAGGTCATCAACCTATTGATAAAATAATAACAATATTTAACATTTATACAGTTGATAGGGATAGTTATCATAAGGGCCCGGATTTTTATGCAAAATTTATTGTTAAATATGCACATATATATGCACTCAAAATTCAAAAATATGCAAATAATATGCAAAAAAATGTATTATTTAAAAAATCAAAATTTAAAAAAAATTAAAAAATATAGTATTACTTAAGTGAAAAAAATACAATTTAAATATCATTTTTGAAAACGTGTATAAAGCATAAAAATGTGTAGTAATTAATAATATTATTGAATGAGTACCAACATAATGTAACAAAATGTGCTTTTAAATTATCAAATTGAAAACTTCTACGATTGTCGCGTAGCATCACTTTGTATCTCGAAAAACTTCTTTCCACGTCTACTGACACAATGGGTGCGTATTTGAAACAAGAAATATCTTCTGGTGACAACTCTG
>NC_042494.1:6972194-6979158 GCF_005508785.2 Acyrthosiphon pisum
CAAAATCGGCATGTATATCAAACTTTGAGTAAAATTTAAAATATTTTATTAAGTATTTATTAAATATGCACAATTTATGTAATTACCCCGAAATATGCAATTATTATGCTTTTGATGCAAATATGCAAAAATATGCAAAAAAAAAAATTAACAGTAGAATCTACGTTTTACGAAACATCAAGATATTTAATCAGAATTATTATACGTCAAATATAGAAGAATATGCATTTGCATAAAAATCCGGGTCCTAGTTATCATAATGATACAAAAATATACACAATTTAAATACTATGAATTACAGTTTGATAAGAGTAAAAATTAATGTAATAAATTAATGATATTAATATTTTATTAATATTGTTATTGTTATGACGTATGTTATAACTCAATATGCGGCGTCATAGCTCTTTAAGTTTCATTGTCTTATGCTGCAAATGTGCTACATTTCAATATATGGCCTTATTGTTCTGACCCTGTGTACTGGTTTCAGTAAACGAGCCACAATTCGTTTTACAGCCAAATTGTACTTAGGAATTTATCATAATATACGTCCAATGCAATAAACATTTTCGGCAAATATTATTTTTATTAATATAAGGAGGTAGATGGCGCCACTACCAAAAAAAGAAAAAAATTACGAATTCATAGACACCATAAACACAAAGGTCATAAATTTCGAGTTGTGCCCTTATTTTCTACTGACTGTGATAAATGGTTATTTTTTGCGTTAGTTTTATTTATTTAATTCAATTTTATTGTATTCGTTTAACGTAAATAACAAATTTACTACCTACCGACTGTTATGTGTAAACTGTATGAAACGAAGTAGGTACATGTATTATAATTTATATCATCACGTATTCACGTTTGGATACTTGCAATGTAGTTGCAGTGTGCTGTAGAAATTAATGATAAGTTCTCGGGAAGACGGTCGTTGTAACGAGAGAAAAATCGTAAAACTACTTTTTCATTGGAATATTTTTCTAAAAAGGGTGATATCTATTATTAATAGGTTGAATATTTGACCAATAATCAATAACTTGTTGTCGTTTAAAGTTTTTAGCAGAGAGATTTATGGTCTATAATAGCTCCGGTTCTCTATATAAATTAGGTAAATTATTACAATATAAAATATAACAATAACTGCATAAAATGTTTTGGTTTAAAATAAATACATTGACGTTTATTCTTTATGTATCTACGTTTTCAAAACGTAATTATTATGAAAATTCAGGCAACAGCTGGCCAATATTCCGTTGTCGTTGCATGTCGAGTGGTTTTAAAACCTACACCTTTTGCTGCAGGTCAATGGCCCAGCCACACAGCTCTAGTAGGTGACTTGTACCAGATAGGGGGAGAAGAAAAAAGTCGACATTTATAATCATATATATATATATATATATGATTATCTGACAAAGAGTAGGTATAAGCAATCTCAATCGCACTCCATATGTAATATAGGCAGTATAAAGATAAGATATATTATATTATTTATATGTCAGACACTTATAATAATAACGCTAATAAATTGTGTTTTGTGAATGTATTAAACCTGCTTAAGTTAATTATATAAAATGGTAATTTTAAGTCTCCGTTACACGGAACAATTATATGTAGGAATATTTTTTTTTAGAACGACACGTAGTTATTACTAATGCGAATAAACATGAAAGATTGCAGTAAGTGTACTTAATTTTTGTAAACCGGTAACGTTTTGCCCATGCAGACGTGCACTTCTTTTTCGTCATAAAAAACAACATAAAATCCTTCGCTATCGTAATTCTATTTTTTAATTAATTCACTAAATTAATCATTTAAGTATAGATATCATTCATAGTTTATAATTGATACCAAACATTTTACGGTTTTTGTTTTGTTTTTAATTGCTTGAAAACTCATAACTTGACACAAGTACTCAACGTACTTTTGTATTTAATGGTTTATTTTTTGATAATCTATAACGCTGTACCTACTATTTTCTCCTCGTTGTGTACAAATAGCCTGGAATAGCCACATTTTACGGTATTTTGGAGCTTCAACTCAGTTTTGGGTGGCATAGAAAAATTACAATCTAGTGGAATAACCTAACCTTTTAAACATTGTAATTTGTTACAATATTGTAATTTTTTCTCCTAACCAGAGAATATTAAAATGCTATTAATTACACTGATGTTAATTAGATACGGATGAGCTATTCTTGTGTGTCATTTATCAGTTGTAGTCTTAAATCAGTTATAAACAATCCAATGCGTCGTTTTATGTTTTCCAGATTAGTATATTCTGCTGTATAATATATTAATATTATATAGTAGACGCATGTTATATATTTATATGTTTAGTGCAATGCTATACTGTCAAATGATAAAATTACCTCTCGTATTACCTCCCCCTTCCATCAGTCATCACCCATGGAACCGAAGTAAATTTAATTTATGTTGCTGGAATAAAATAGGTTTTTCTTTATTTATTTCAAACAACCACCACCCCTACATAGCTGAAATATTTTCTGTTACAAAAACTGATACAACACATTTATAATGGGATAAAAGAGTGAATTTAAGTTGAAATTAAAGTTGAATAGCATCCATAAATTTTAATTCAAGACAATTATTATTAAACATATTTTAAATTTTCTCTGCTACGAGTAATATCATTGGTTATCATAATCAATGGTAGGATCAATATATGCTCTAATCATGTCACTTCGTGTTTTAAATTACTATCATTTCATTAAATTTGCTTATTGTATTATATAGATTGTAAATATTTCTAATGATAAAAAAAAATAAAAACATTACGTTTCAAATATTTTTTTAATGTTTTATTATAGACAGTGTCTCAAATGACAACTGAATAGGCGTGGCGCATCCGTATCCTTAATACTTATTATAAATTATGATAAATATGTATAAATAGCATTTTCATTAACTAATCATATTGCGTATTCATAACTAAAAAAATTGTTTAGCTTATTATTATAGACATGGGGTTTTTCTAATTTTCTTAATTGAAATAATAATGAAGGTACCTCGTAAATGATAAATAGTATGTTCAACATAATAATTTTTAAATCTTTTTTACAAATAACAAAATTTACGCATAATAATATAAGTTGGGTACTTGCAAGTTTTTAAAAAACGTGGGTATATAACAGTGATAAGCTTTTTTATACATTTCTATAAAAATAAAAATAAAAGTCCATGTGAGGTTTAAATATGAGGTTAATCTCATCTATGGTTCCCCTACCGCGCATTACCTAATAAAAATAAACATGTCTTTAATAAATGTTATTTATATTATAATAAATATTTAATATATCATAATAACATCTGCTGTAAAATATAAGCGCCTTTTAAAAATACGAAGACTTACTGATAACCCCAGACTTAATGTTTGAAAAAATAAACTATTTTTACTACTTGTTTTATATCCTATAATTTTAAGTCAATATATTTTTTATGTTATTGATTATTTTTTTTTTTAGTTAATAGATAAACCCGATAAACGAATTCCATTTTCTTTCGCTACGGAAACATAAAAACGAACGAAAAAAAAGTTGACATTGAAATGGTTATAATTTCCGTAAGTAAGTACCTAGTTATCAACGGGAATAAAAAGGAAAACTTTTAACTTTTTTTTATCGGTAAACGAAGCGTATCCAGTATACCACGTACGTGTATTTTCATCAGAAAATTATAAATTGCGTATACCATCGATACATTATGTAAAACGAAGATAAATATTTGTTTGTTATTATTATTATAAATACATTTAATATTATAGTTATTATGGTCATAATAATTGCATATAATATAGCATAAAAGAACGAACAAAAATATTTAACCGTGTACTTACTTTATTTTTTTGCCGTTCAAATAACTGCACTTCCGTTGAGTATTCATACTTTGTATACCCCTTGTTTTTAAATTGCCACAAATTATAAACGATTATAGTTTTTACACTATGCATACCTACACACATAATATAATATACAGTATATAATATTATGTGTAGTACCCACCTAAGTATACTTATACGCGCATTTCCCTTGTTCATAATCGCCCTCGGTCTTAAGTGTTATTATTATTTTCCTACAATTGACTCCAGGATAAGCTCAGCCGACTTTCTTAACTGTTCGGTAACAAAAGAACATACAGCTAATATGTGTTTCTCTATACATTCAAAGGCCGTTTCAATAGAATAATAATTATAATACTAGCATTGAATCTCACCGCCGCTGAATCTTGACATTCGTATTGATATTATGACGTTTATTGAAAGACAAATCAAAAAGATTTCTATACGTTTTCTCTGGGTGACGGCTATAATATGCGCGTTATAATTAAAAGTAGGTAAATAATTATAGTGAGCTACATATAGGTACGTGAATTTACATATACAGGGTGATCCAATAAAATAATTATTGTTACACTAGTCTTATAAGTAGGTTTTCGTGTTGTAGAAAATATAAATTTAATTATGGATGCACGGTTAAGTGAACCATTGCTTTTGATAGTTATCTGCCCCTTGCCATTCTGAACTTAAAACGTTCAGTTATTAAAATTCAATATTTTTAAACAACAGCATTTTTATAAATGGATTCTACTTATTATAGATGGTTATGGAAGAATTAAAAAACACTCTGGTAGAAAATTGTAAAATTAGTTTTTTTGTAAAAATAGTGTAATAAACTTATAAAGTCTCAAGCTATATCACTTTTTTTTCTAAAATACAAATATTGAATTTAGAAAATTATTTTAGTCATTTAAATGGAACACCCGGTATAAGTAATTTTTTTTGTTATCCTATTAAACCGGTTGAAGGTTGGTATATAGAAAGCGCGAGCTAATGAATTGATTTGGTTTAATTTTAATATATTCGTATTTGTAGGTTTACAAGAACACTGTGAAAAAAATTCGGAACTAATTTTTAAGTATTTTAACATTTATAATATCTATACTTATTTAGTGTAAAGACAATAAGAGATATATTTTTAAATTTTAAAACGAAAACCATGATGATTTAAATTATGAGAATCAATTTTTTTTCGATATAAAATTAAATGTAGATACCTAAAATAAATGTCACGTTACAATAATAAAATTATCCTTGTATATTCTTTAAACTGCAAAATAATTATTCAAACATGCACCTTTGTTGTTGCTATTAAAAATACGGAATTTTAAAAATTACCTAAATTATTCAGGCTAATTACATTTTACCAACACATTTTTTCCTTCGTGACTGATATAGGTAGTACTATTCCTAGTATTTTTACCTCTGGTTTTTTCGACACCACTAGGTTCTACTTTCATTTCTACTCGGTGAAACTTGAAAATTAAATGTATTTAAAATAATATGTATGCTTGAAAATAATTATATTAATTGTTAAATATTTAAATGTATATGCAATGGTGCAGAGAATGTAAAATATTGACAATTTATTTTTTGTTCATAAAATATAGTAATATGCTTATTATGTACTTAGAATCTTCCATATAGTGCATACATTGTAAATTTTTATTTTTATTTATGTTTGTTTCGGTATTTGCTATTAGGTTATTATTTTTTATTTATAAGTGTATCTAATGCCACTTGAAATTATTGTTAATAATAGTAGATATATATAATGTGTAATATACTAATATAATTGAATGCAAAAATTTTGGATCTGACGTGGATAACCTATCTAGTCTAAAATCGTGATCTGCGAGTTAGGTCGGCTGTCCTACAGTGGTATACCGCTCATTGTTGAGAAAAAAAATCGCATAAACAGCCATAAAATTTTGAATTTAATAATATGATTTGTCAGTTTTAGTACAGTATAATTATCACTAATTTTCTTGTTAGTTTGCTCTTTGTTTACCTATACCTACTAAGTTTGGTACCAGGGCTTTGTACCGAACGTAACCCGAAACCCGAAACCTGAATATTAACCTAAATAAATAGCATAAAAAGGAAAAATTAAATCCTCTGTAATATACGTATTAAGTATATAATCTGTAAATTTAATGATTTTTGAAGTTTTGGAGCAATTGACGTAAGCTTTATAAGACCATCACCCACTTCATAGGGTGGTAAATATGGTAATGCAAAAAAATGTTTAAGCCAAACTCCAAGTTCGGAATTGGTACCATATTCTCTTACCAATATTTTATTTTTTTTGGATTTGTCTAAACCAACATTGCGCTAAATAAAACTGACAACACATCAATTGACAACTAGAAAATGAATTAATAACTGCGTTATTAGCGGCTTTTTCAAAATCTGAACGGACTTTTTGTACATTTATAATTTTACCCAGTAAAGCAACACGCAACATTTTTTTTTATTTCTAATCACATAGAAATATATTGATCTTCAGATTTTGATGTCAAAAATCTATACACTATAGGTATGTAATAATTATGTTTGAAGATGTGTATTGTATATTATGATTGATAAAAGTAATTAGGAGCGTAACTAAATGTTTCATTGCCAAAAACGTTTTCAGACTCACAAAAATGTTTTAAATTTTCAGTACATGTGAACAAAATAATTTGTTTTTCTCAATTGACGAAACAAAATTGTTCATTATTAGTTTTAATATCGACTTGAGTTTCAAACACTTTGTCAAATGCTTCATTAGGAGTTGTGGGAATTTCGGGAAAATGTTTATTTACGAATCCTATAATCCAATTCTCTCAATAATGAAATGTCATTATAAACTATTACCTCCTTAAAAACGAGATCAGTGTCTCAAATTTCCTTAAGTGTTATCTTATTTGGTCTAGCATGTAAGTCTTTTTCGGCTTTCTTTTTGATGGTAGATCTAACACATTGAACAGCTAAATTATGATCATTAGTTGGTTCGTGATTATGTATATTATTATTTGAAAAATACAGTATTTTATCGATGGTAGAGTTCACTAAAACACTCGTAGTACATTTTCTATTATTACACCGAAAAAGAAAAGACCCGTTT
>NC_042494.1:6979258-6991008 GCF_005508785.2 Acyrthosiphon pisum
CTCGTGTCACTATAAATTATAATATTATAATAGGTACGTACCTACACTACAAACTATAGTAATAGTGTACATACTAGCTACCGACATTTAGAAATCGATTGTGCGCTGCAGTATTAAAGTCTTAAAACAAAATTGCCAATAACTATGTTTGTTATGAAATCTCGATATCGGCATCTCGATATCGGCGCTGATGTTTTTCAAAAGTTATTACAATATTTTGATCGAGTCGAATGAATTTGCAACTAATAGTATAATCAATAGTCCACACAAAATGTTAACTCTACATGAATACAACTGTCACTACCACAATACATTATTCATAATATCTGTTGTCATTAAAACATAGATGACAAAAGTATTCAAATATTGAACGTGGCCAACGAATAATACTGGACTTTTGTCTTTTGAACTGTTAAATAAATAATAGGAATATGATATTATACTCCTCCTCCGTGTTGCTTTAAATGTTTCTTTCACAGCATTCATAAAATAGTCATAAGCTGTCAATGTTCTGAATAATTGTAAAACATTCACCCTCTTCGAAACCACCTGCTTATTATAATGCATTGAATGAATCAATTTATAATATTTAAATATTATACAATGGTATAATACACGCTACATGATATGTACACTGCACACGTTGCCAAAAGTATTCATTGGTTTAAGAGCGAACTTCCAATATAGGAGCTATGTAGATTATAAAAAAACTGAGAATAATTCACCGTGTTATAAATAATAAAGCCATGTACAGATTTAGTGTGGAATATGTATCTTTAGTCTTTATGGTGGTTTCCAGCTAAATTTCGTTTATGAGCGATAGGTGATATAATATTTCTATACAAAATGTCAAAATTATTTGTTTATTCAATTAAATTAATCCATAAAAAATATAGAATGTATAAATACAACATTTTGGTTAAAACATATAAAAAATGATTATTGTTATAACTAAAATACATTATGTCTGGTAACGAAACTGAAATGTGCATTTAACAAGCGAAATATGACCTTACATATTTTGTAATATCTGCACTCAAATTTAAAAATGTGAAAAAAAAACAAAAATAATATGCTTTACAAAATAAAAAATGTTTGTATTTCAATCCACAGCACCGTGAAACGTATGTTGTGCTTACTTAGCATTTAATATGATCAGCCACAAAAAAAATATACAAATGCATACAAATTCGCATAATGAATCATGCCTTTTCCAACACATTCCAAACAATATGTACACATTTATAATGAATACGAAGTAAAACGTGAAAGTGAGTAGGAACAGAAAATATACATTAAAAGTCAAATATGTAATTCGCGTGCATTACACTAAATTATGCGTGTAGTTGGTCGCATACTTTACCATTACCATGGTACTTGTATTTACTGATCTTTGATTTAATATACTACATTTAATATACTATATTTTATCTACTAAGACACAATGCGTTCATCACTATCATTATGGAAGGAAAAATAGAGGAAAAAAGATCCAGAGAAAGACCGCGTAAGTCCTTCTTTGAAGAAATCTTCAGTCGAATGGGTTGTATCTCTTACCAAAGTCTCAAGAGTATGCATGTGACAGACATGATTGGCTACAACAACAAGGCTTGGCCTTTAGAGCTGATGATGATGAATTTAATATATAATATTACAATTATTTTTAATATTTCTCCATAAATCGCATTAGAGCAAGTCCATATTAAATATATTATGTCCATGAAGAGTCGTATATTATAATATTACGACATTAAGTAATATATAATAATATTAAACAGTTCTAAATGTATTATAATTTATAACTAATGACGTACACTAATCAAAGTACGACTGGATTGTACTAATAGTAACATTTTGTATACTTATATTTTTTAAATTCTATCAGTGACAATAATGATGTCCACTCGACACTCGTAGTCATAGGTAAATAATAATACACACAATACATAATATAACTTTAAAGCTGCAATGTGGTGCGTCGACTGTTGGTGGACATGGTGGAAACACCCAGAATTGCAAATGACAAACAACCGAAAATCGATATTTTGCACTTATTATAATATAGAATGACCACTCCAGAAGCTCACGTATTATTTCGAGTACGTACAAACAATATTGTATATAATGCACATTGACATAATATTATTATTCTCAACTGAATAAATAAGTAGCTCTATTATATTATGGTATGTGACCTAACTTTTCACCATAATTATTTTTCTTGTGTTGGATTATACTCTGTTGACTATACAAATATAATTAGAAAAACCGCGTGGGTCTAATGATTACCACTCAAATACCCAAAAATACAATTCGTTATCAATTTAAAAAAAATACATACAAAATGTAAATTGAATCCAATGTAATCTATCTATATAAATTATTAACTAATATTAATTAGTTTAAATTAAAAACATCTAATATTCAAGTTAACTTTAATTATATTATATCCCAATGAAATAAATAAATGCTCGAGATTATGCAAAGAATTTTATGCTTTAGGTTTTAAATGAACTCAAATTTTAATGAAATTCAAGATTTGCATGATAAATGGAGAAAACTTGTTTTGAGGTTTTTACCCACCCTGTACATAATGGAGAGAAATTAAAAATTTAATTTTAGTCAATCCATTTGAAAATGTTTAGTACGCGTTTTTATTATTGTATTTTATAATGGTTATTAACATTATGTTATCTACTTTAAAATATATATATTTTTTTTAACATTTATTTGAAAATATACAATCTGTAATAGTAGTTACAACAAGCATATAAGCTGGATTATACAGTTGACTTTGAAAGCGTGAAGGGAGCAGCTACCCAGCAGTAACACTCGACTACTTTAAAATATACATATTAAAATGTATAATTTAAATATAAATATGAAGATGAAAATAATATTTATAATGTTTTTAAAATTAAATTTTTTTTCTTTAATAAATAACTAAATTATCCATAGATCAAAATTATTTGAACGTCCGTCCTTTCCAACAAATGTTTGGGAGCCACTGTAGTTCATATTACAACTGTGATTAGCTATAACGACGTTGAATACCAGAATACTCCAAAAAGATATTCCTCGGCGCAGGCATGTACCTATATTGCCTACACATTGCGCCGTGTAACACAATGTGTGTTCGAAAAATAACCATAAAATCATAACATTTTTAATCTAAAACTGTATAATGTCACATAATATAATTTCGTCCAAGTAAAAAACTCCCAAGTGAATAACTACCAAGTAAATTAAGATATTTAATTTAGGTTTTTAGGATCATGCTTACAGGTAACTATGGTTCATAATATATGAATAACTAGCTGATCTCGTGCACTTCGTTGCCCGTTTAATGTACCAACTCTATATGACTCGAACTTTGTACAATTCGTTGTTTAATATTCGGTGTATGGTTTTCAAAATGTATCTTAACTTTTCCGTTTCCCAGAATAAAAATTCTGATTCGCAGCAGTATATTATCAGGTAGGCAATCTACCTACGGTAGATCGCGGACCCCGTGCTGTTTGTACGTAGGTATATGATTTAACTATAAAATATCAAAGTTATACCAAGTTTGTCGTATTCCACCTATGGTAGATTAATATAATCAATTAATACAAAATCCTAACCTAACATAACTACTAATATCAGATGAATAAAAAAAACCAAATTTAACCATTTCTAAATTAGTCTGTCTTCTTCCAGTTACAGCCAAAATATGTGTTGCATATTCAGTAATAAGAAATTTAAGCTGTTTTGAACAATTGATATTATGTGTCTTACCTATCGTATAAAAAAAAACCAAATTTAACCATTCCTAAATAAGTCAGTCTTCTTCCCAGAGGTTTAATCTACACACAAACATTCATACCAAGCTGAACCCGTGCACTCCGTTGTCCGTAAAAAATTGCAACTTAAAAAATTATGATTGTTCAACTGTTTTTGGGTGTAACTTGCTGCAATGTTCAATAACTTGATTTGGTGCTAACTTGTACCTGATCTGCCCAAATAACCAATGGAAACCAATAATAAATAAATATTAATTTATAATGTAGACTGTAGCCAATGGCAACTATTTAAAAAATAAATAAAAATAAAATTTCCAATTTCCATCGTGAACCTCAAGATCCCTGTTTGAGCACCTCTTTAAAATGCAAATTTTGAAAAATCCTTTCTTAGTGCGCCTATACATAGTAATAAGAACATTTACTGAAAATTTCATATCCATAGCTTCAGCAGTTCCGGCTAAGCGATGATGAATCACCCAGGACAAGTCTTTTTATATATAAAGAATATAATACAAATAAATAGGTAATGAGTAACAACTTATAACCATATTAATTTTGTACTTCCATAAGAAGACAAAAAAAAACTATTCAATATATTACAATGTTGCTGACCTAATTATTTCACGCTAATTATCCAAATAAACTTAATACGTACCAGACACCAGTCAACAGACCCCGGAGACGTTGAGTGGCTGTTATAACGTAGCAGTTGTATGTTAGCGGCTACCTACGTGTTATTGCTATTTGCTCTTCAAAAATAACACGCACAAGGGGTAATAAGATGAAAAAAAATGCTCGGATAGATGATAAAACGAGTCCACAATGTATAAATGCGATACCAATAAAAGTCGTTTTAATCTTGAGTAGTGACTACGCCAACCACGACAATGCACTGCACTTTTTTTATTACCACCTCGGATGAGCAAAGGATAAGGAATAAAAAACCTTCAAAAGAAGGGAAACGAGAAAAGGCAAACTAGAAACGCTTTTATTTTCTCCCACCCCACCTCTCTGGCCATGACAATACGGACTGTATACGATTTACCCTATATAACCCAAGACCTATTCTTTATAATAATATATGATGCGCGTGCGCTTGTTTTTACGAGTCTTCGGAATTATTCTTCTCCGAAGCGTCCAGAAATGGTTATTGGTTATATATAGTTCATAGTCCTATATACATAATATGAGGTGAGTTTTTTTTCAAACTTAATGTACTGGACATTTTTTTACATAACTTGTTTTACGTTTCTTTAACTTATGATTTTTATATAATTATTAAATTATCGAATGATAAACTTACATAGCGTATAATTGATTAGAATAGGTATAAGTATAATCAATTTCAGTATATTTTTCTTCGAAGATCTACTAATTTCTAATACTATTGTATTAAAATAATGGCTATATCTGAACTTTAATATTCTTTCAAATATATACATACTAGGGTTTCTTTTTCAAACTATTATTTTAAAATAATTGAATTTCTCCAAAATTAAATTTCTGAAAATAAAAAAAAAAACTAAATCAAGGCACAGGTATAATTATTATAATACAATAATATTAATGTATTTATTTACTATGTGCTACAAACATTATTCGGACTTAGTGCTTAAAATTATATTAGTTTGAATTTTAAAGAGACCACAAAGACTAATGAGTATATTTTATCTTTTAAAAATTGACTCTGTAATCTCACATTGTATACATAAACAAGGATTTAACGATGATGCCTCCAATAACATAAGTTTGACCTTAAACAAGCTTTTTGCGTTTTTGCATGCCTGATTATTACTATAACACATCCAATTAAGACTGAAAAAAATACAGTCACGATCAATATACAGTCTACTATAGAAGTTTCAACTATTATCCAAGTATTTCGATTTTAAATATTCACATTAATTATATCTCTTTTTCACATTTTTCTTCCTACGTATATTTTATGGCGTATTTACCAAAATGTAAATCCTTTTAAAGGAAACTATGAAAAAATCCAACAATAATGATAGGTAAAGGTAGATATTAATTAAAATGTATTAAACCAATCTTTTGATTTATTCTTCAATTAATTTTTTGTAATATTCTGTACACTTAGGGGAAAAGAAGATGAGTCAAAAAAATACGGTTTTAAGAGATTATGTCTCAAATGTATAAAGAAAAATATTTTTACATTAAGAGTGAAATAAAAATTGAATAACAACTATCGTTAAAAAATTAATAATATTATAGGAAAGCTTGTATAATTATTGGCACCCTAAGAATTCGTTTTTGCTTATTATTTGTTAAACCTGCTCCATTTCGAAATCAAATTGCGAATAATCAAATAAATAATATGATAACACAAATATTGATACTAAAATAGTATCAGTGTAACCGTATAATTAAATCAAAATACCCCTAAAATTCATTATCGAAATTTGATATTTATAAAATATAAAATAATATTTAATATTATTTATACGAAAAACGAAATTACTTGATGCCTATACCTCTGCCATTAACAATACAAGTTATCATGTGAATTGAAACAAAAATAATTTTATGAAGTTATTATATTTGTTTTTATAGATTACAATTATTTCTCGATTGTGTGTTGTATAGGTGCACACAATGACATTTTCAAATGAAATTTTTTTGAAAAAACTTAATCAACCTCCTGTCTTACTAATTTCTAACAATAAAATAAAATACTTTAATTGCAATAATTTATAATATCATAAAATATACTTAGTTATATATGCTCACGTTGCGGGCGACCTGTGCGGAACGAGCCGCAGGATAGGGCCACATTTTTCCCAAGACTGAAATTGCCTTCCCGCACGAGTCACACATACCATTTTTTGTCACGCCTCTACATTCATCGATCACGGAAAGGGTAATACACTATGCAGGTATCTATGCAATAACCAGACTATTCTACGAAAGAAATTTCATTAAATAAAAATGTTTATGCGTCATGCAGGGAGGTTATAATAATATGAATATAATATGTAACCTAAATTGTGGTTGTGCAGGAGATACGCCCAGCACTTTTGGGGATTTCTACTTTACCACCCGCTGGACGGAAAAAGTTCGCTTTCCCACGCTTCGGCCGTCATCGAAAACTAAAATTTCGGTGCAGTTATGACAAAAATATTATTACAGGCGAGGCATCTGCCTCATTGATGATATGACTGCGTTTTCGGCTGATGACCAAACACTATGTATAGGTATTACTATTATTGTTGTTATATTACTGTATTATTATTGTATTGCTGTATTAAGTTTCACTTGATCTGTGCGTAAGGACTACACGCCCCAGTTTTTCTATTCCCTACAGATTTGATAGTTCAATGAGACTCGACGGTATTATATAAAAATAGAAATCAAATTTCGCCATGTAAATTTAGTATCCATATTTTAATTAGATGTTTGTATTTTGTATGTATTATTACAATTAATAATATTAAGTGGGGTGTTTTTTAATAGATCTAGCCCTATTTTAGCTAAATATTTGATAGATTTTATGTATGGATTCAACCTAAGTTTCTGATTAACCTAACCTTTTATTAAAAATATTTTCATTTTTGTGTGTCACGGAAAAAAACCAATACATTTTTATACTCAAAAAACGTTAATATATAACTATTACAACCTTTCTGCATGTAGTTAATATGAAGTACCCAACTATGAAGTATCATGCTCAAAATATGTGCAATTTAAACTGCAGCTACTGTAGGAGGATTATAACTCTGTGTTATAAACCTATTATTATAGCTAGGTAGGTTATAGGACAACTATACTAGACATCTATAACAGTACGATTTTGACACTTAGTGATAGATATTACACGAATGATCGGTGTTGGCAATTTCTCGATTGATATAGGTAACGACTTTCTGCCATATTTTGATAATATTATTACAGACTTAATACAATTATTATGGCTTGTAATGTATGGATAAATATGTATGCAGGTACTTGTACAATTGAAGTGAAACGTTTGTACAATACTGCCTCTAGCGTTGTGTCAATGTGTCATGATCTCATCATGACTCATGCGTATATAATTTGACATAGCTGATATACATTGTGTTTCTGTTGTTTTTCTCGTACATCCATATAAACACTCAAAAGTATACCTCAACACTAAATTTGTGCCACTTACATAGTTTTTTTTTTCAAAATACAATTATGATTTATGATGCATTTATGTTGATATGAAATCTGTAATTATTAATTATACATAGATCAACTATGGATACGGTTTTACTTACAACCCGTCGCGAGTGGTAATATATTGTATGCTCTTCGACGAAATATGTGATAATGTTAATATGTGCACCTATATACATTAAACAAGACGTAACGTAGCCGTGACCCACTAATTAATATACACTGCGCTGTAAATTTATAATGTGTTTATTATACCTGGTTAATTGAAATAAGTTCTATGTATGGGTTGTAGATATCATCCTATTGTTTTTTACCGGTTAAAATTGGGTTTATCGGTTTTTTCCATTTCACTGCATTTTACCACAACATGTTATATTGCCGTATAATATATTTGTTTTGTATATTATGTACTTATAGGCGATAACCTGCTCGTAAGTATACCTACTTATCGGAATATATTCGTTTTCTAAGAACTATACTACACAGTTTTGTATTTATATGTCATAAAATCTTCTGTTATAGCGGGAGAGTCGTTTTTCTTTAATATTTAAGAAGCCACGCAAAAGAAATTATTGAGAATTGTTCGTGATTATTTGGACGCTTTGACTTAATACAGAAATTATTAAATAGGCATCTCACATCAAACTGATCTTACCTCTTTATTTTTAGCAGTTGGTAAATTTTTTTTTTTTAATTCTTACTGGTCTGTGTAGTTCAAGTATAATATACGAGCACGGAGTCGAACCATACGTTGTCTACATATAAAATACGTTAATATTGCTAATAAATAAGTATTTATTTTGTGCATTAATAATAAGTAGTTATGTACAGTATACCAACGCCATTAAGGTTAGGTATATGATCAATGGTTAAGTCAACACCGATTCGCAAACATAGTAGGTACCTTCATAATTTATGAAGTATATTTTTATTTGGTTATCAATTTTTATATCATTAAAATACATACCCATATAGAAATTTATGCTCTTAAAAATGTTAAGGTATTCAATTTTTATAAGGTTCTATGTACGTCGTACGTACCTATATAATTAAGCAACATATTATAATGGTATACTGTATTCTTACGGGCTGCGGAGTATCTGTTTAATTATAAAACATATACAAATCTATGAATTTAGAATTTAGATTACATTAAAAGTTAATATAACTTTTAAATATTTTAATCTTATATAGTTTGTTTTATTATTTTAATGAAATATCGTTCAGACATTTTAACAAAAAAAAAAAAAAAAATATGCAGTACCAAATTATAGCCCCTTAATAGAAGGCATCTCGGAACACGCAACGCGTGTCGTAGACGTGTACGAATAAAAATATAAATTTAAAAAAAATCGATCTCGTCCATATAATTGATTAAAATATTCTATTACATAACTGATGTAATGAAGTCAAATACTTAAAGAATATTATGTGAACAATAATTGAAGTCATAATTTTGATTTTGTCTATTTTCAAAAATACAGACTTATGACCAAAAGTAATTAGATACTAATCATTAGAATGAAAACTTAAATTAGATTTGTAATTTGTATACAGTAATATTACAATTTATGTAACTCAGTACATAATGTGTATAGATAATTACTAAGTTTGACATAATACATTAGTACATCTGGTACTACATTAATATAATCATTTTTGATAATTTACAAAAATAGTCAAAGGAATTGTTTTAAAAAATAATTATGGCTAAATGGATAAATTCTCGTTGGCAATCCTTACAATTTTAACAATAAGTTGGTTTATACATAATTAGTCGAGCACACAGAAAATATAAAAGGGGAGACAAGACTTGAATAAAAATATAAAACTTTAAAATTGAAACAATTTACAGAAAAGGGTCAGAGGAATCAATATCTTCAATTAATAAATATTACGAATAATTACATCAGGTTCAGCTCTTTTTACATTTTAAATTTAAAAAGTGATACTTCACCTGATAGGTAATAGTGTGTTTTTGAGTAATTGTGTAGGGATCCATATACTATATTTTATTAAATTATAAAATATTTTTTAATACTGCCTTTATAATATATTATGATAGTATTAATAATTTTATACAAACTTTGACGAATAGACTTGATAGGATGCTTATTTTGTTTTCGATCTTTGTACAAATTTTACCTTCCGCTTGTATTTAATTTCCTCATTTTGCATTAAAATAAATTAATTTAAAACCCTTTTTGTTTTCAAATTAAATTACTGTCGAGTTTACCCTTTTTACTGGCATAAATGGGGCCCGACAACTCACGTTTAAATATTTGAAAGTTAAGTACGCTTGAATGTTTTAAAATGATCATTTGTTTTGTTTCAATGGATAAAAAAATATTCGTACCATTAAAATGTAATTTCACAATGATTCAAATATAATATAATGGCTTCAATAAAATTAACGTTTATTTAGGAGTAGGACACACATATTATAAAATCCTGTATATTATTATGGTAAAATATGGTGCTTAAAAATTGAAATTTATTTTATTTCATTAAATCATAATTAAGATAGTTGAGATGTGTAATTACTCAGTGTTGTTAATGTCCTATTAAAAAATAAATGAATATTAGCACGATGTTTGTGTACTTTCAAGAGCTGTTTTTTTATGAAAATAACTTAATTAATTATTATTAACATGTTTACAATTAACAATAATACATTGCGTTATAATCTATTTATGTTTTACAGACACATAAAAATTAAAAATATATTTAATATAATAATCATAATAAGTAAACAAATTTGTAATACTTAAGATGTAGGATATATATTTTGAGTACAAATTAATTTATATGATATGTACATTGTACTTGTATTTTTTTTTTTTTTTTGAGTTGAGGCTTTGACAACTGAGGTTATTAGCCTGTGGAATTTTGGGGGAGGGTACTTTAGGTTTTGAACACGTATGTGTTTATTTGGCAGAATTTTTAAATGGGTACCCGTAGGCATTCCCGGGTGGGGGATGGCGGCCTCTTTCTACGGACACTGTGACTGCCCGAAGAAAAACTTCTCCCGTGGTCGAGTTTGAACCGGCAACGGTGCGCTTCGTAACTGACGCCTTGGTCCGCTCGGCCACTCCACTCCCCTGTACTTGTATTATTTCCTTCAAATATATTATTTTTAAGTTTTATATTTTTAACTTATAATTTTTGATGTATTTGTCTCTAAAGACACTATTTTTATAGTAGAAAAAATACTTGAATTTTCAACTCATCTTTTCTGTTAGGAAAGTGAACGTAGTTTGTCCTATGATCAAAAGTAATTTTCAGTAATTTTCTTCAGAAAATTTTCGTAAAACCAGTTTTTGGACAAAAACGATTTTGTAATTTTGTGTTTATTCAAAAACGAATAACTATAATAATATTCACTTACATGAAATATTCACCAAATACCTATTTATGTTAGTTTTTTTATAATATTTTTTTTTTTTGAGCTCAATTTGTATAGCAATCAATAAAAAAATGTTTGTTGTGTCTAACATCAAGAAAATACAATAGGAAAGTAGGTACAGGGTTTGGATCTAGTAGCAGTTAAAAACTATAAAATGTTTAATATTTGTTTAGCTATAGAATTGAAAATTAAAAACATAATAACATCTCATATTAGGTCAATTTTATTCATACTGTAACCAAAATATCTATAAGATATTTAAATATTTTAGTATTTTGTAAATTTGATTTTTCTTTGAGCTTAATAATTTTTATTTTCATAAATTATTTAATGTCTTTGTTTATTTTTTTTTTTTTTTTTTTGTCAAGTTAATAGAAAAAATAATTATTTTTTATATTAAAATT